>NW_026714127.1:0-24674 GCF_029784015.1 Lycium ferocissimum
CTTCCAACTTCCAACATAACCTTCCATAACATATTTTCGCCTTCCAATTCCATTAACAACCATCATAACTTACATCTTACAATTCATTTCCATAACTACATAAACTATAATAAAATCGCATAAATTTCTCATAACAAACATACAACCAACTTAACTCATGAAACCTTCTATTTACTTCATAACACCATAACAACATAATTAACATACTAAACAAAATCAATTCATGTCCATTTCAATTTACTACAACCCACGGCCAACCCTCATTTTTACCAACTTCAACCAAATTCTTTTTAACTTCCATTTACAACATGAATTCCACAACAACTACAACCATAATACAACATAAAATTCAACTTACCATGGCCATACACCATGCACACACACACGGCCACACATAGACACACACACACACGGCCAACATGCATACCACACTTCCAAAATCCTCATGCACTCTTCATATATTACAATACATACATAATTTCTTCAACAAAATATAAGAATTCTTACCTTTTCCTTCACTTCTTCACTTGCCACCAAAGATGGTTTCTTGCCAAACCAATTATGCCAACTTGTAGAGGCTCTTGCACTTAGTAGTAATTCCACAAGAATTGAATTTTTGAATCAAGGATTTGACTCCAAAGATTTTTCTTCTTTTTCTTTCTCTCTTTTCTCTCTTGGCCGAATGCTTTCCTTTTTTTTTTTGTTCAAGTTCTTGCTTTGTGTTTCTTGAATTCTCTAGAGGATAAGGTCCCTTAAGTAATTAATTTGCACATGCAAAATTAATTAAACTTGGGTTTGGGCCCTAGGTGGCCGGTCACCCCATCTCTTTTGTGGGCCTCAATTCCATTTTTTTTTTCTTTGGCCCAATTCTTCATGAATCTTAATTTGTAATTCGAAACAAATTTCCAAAATTCCAATTTTGCCCTTAGGTCTTCTCCAACATTCTAGCATCCAAATTTCCATAACCGACATGCATACACTTAAGAAAAATCCAAACATGACCTCATTCCTTGTAAGTCAAGGTTACTTCCAAACTTTCAAATACGCAAAAATGCCGGATGTAACAAAAGGATGGAAGAGGCCAAACTCAGCCAGCCGGATCAGCAATTGGTTCATCGTCGACCGTGCACCCTCGCGGACGGACTTCTCGGCCCCGCCGGGCCGCGGTCGAGGTAGAGGAAGGGCACCTAGTACGCCCGGCCCTATGCACCGCT
Organism: Lycium ferocissimum; assembly: GCF_029784015.1. Classification (NCBI taxonomy): domain Eukaryota; kingdom Viridiplantae; phylum Streptophyta; class Magnoliopsida; order Solanales; family Solanaceae; genus Lycium; species Lycium ferocissimum. Next base: position 1,215 of record NW_026714127.1, read on the forward strand.
TATATGCATCGACGGGACGACAGACCCCGAGCCTTCCGCGGACGCGGCGTACGGGTACTTTTCCGACCTTCATGATATGCGTGTTAATTGATTCGGATTCTATTTTATCCCATGCCGCCCTTGTATTGTTGAACATTCGGAAATTAGGACGAAAAGTGACCATACGTATGTGTAACAGTGAATATTAGAGGCTGCGGAGGGTAGAACTCGTAAATCAAAGAAAAGATGTGTTACGCGGGTATTTTGAGAACCGCTAAGACCCCAACTCGTTCCATATTATGTGTGAGGGAGTGGAGACGAAGATACTAACGCTAAGACGCTGAAATGCATTAAAGTTTCAAGGTTAAGCGTGCTAGGGTAAGAGTAATTTCACGATGGGTGACCCCCTGGGAAATATGTTGGAAATTTCATAATTATGGAAACTGGGGACGAATGTAAAGGCAAGTAGTTTAAAGTAAATTAGAGTGTGTGAAGTGACTGGGAGCTCTATAAAAGCCGTGTAAGTTGGGAAGGGAGTTAGACTAGCAAAAGGGAGAACGTGCTAGACTTAAAATGGATATGCTAAGCAACATGTGGAATATTGACAAAGGAGACTCCCCCGAATATTATCATACGCTATGAGGCCGGTTCAACATTCGAGGACGAATGTTCAAAAGGGGGGGAGGATGTTATATCCCGCATTTTTGTGCAATCGGATAACTCGAGACAATTGCGGGAGGACGACAAGCAAGGCTACATTTTTATTTGGATAAGCATATGAATGACTTATGACGTATTTAGAAGCGTAAATTTTAAGAAAGGTTAAGGGCATAAAAGGAAAATTGCAATATGACTAATGGAAACATAAAGGAAGGCGAAGGGTAAATTTGGAATTCGGAAAATAGTTTTGTGAGTAGCAATTTATCATGAAGTAAATAATTGGGCTTGGATTTTTTTTTAAGAAGGGGAAGGCCCAACCGGCCATAGGGCATGATCCAAGCCCATGTGGGACTAAATTTATAAGTATAAAAGATGATTAAATCATCTTTAGTTCCATAATTCTCTAGAAATTTCAAGGAAGAACAAGAACAAAAAGAAGGAGAAAAAGACTCAAGGCCTTTCGGCCATAGTAAAATTTCCAAGGAAAGTTTGCAAAAATTCTCTTAAAAATCAATTCCTACCAAGTAAAGGGTGCTTAACAAGGTGGGGTTGTTGTTGGAGCAAGAAAGATTCATAATCATACAAGTTGCCAAGTGGTGGTCAAGTGAGAAGTTGAAGAAAAAAAGGTAAGAAATCACTTCCTTTTTATGTTATGGATGTTTGTAGATGTTGTAGTGTATGAAAACGGATGAAATTCATGGAAGAAAAAAAAAGAGGGTGTGGCCGTGTGTGTGGTATATATGTGTGTGTGTGGAAATTATGTGTTAATCGTTTTGTTTAGTGTTTGGGTTGTTATTGTTGTGAAGGTGATGTAGATAATGGAAGTTGAATGAGTTCGGAGAAATTGTAGTTATGCATGTGTGTGAAGCCGTGTAGTGTGTGTGTAGGGAAGTGGCCGTGAGTTGCATAGTATATGCATGGCCGTGTAAAATTGTTGAAGTGTGGAGGAAAATGAGTTAATTTTATTTAGTATATTGGTTGTTGTTATGTAAATTCTATGTCGCTACTAAGAGCTTAGTGATTTGTGTGAAATGGTAGAAGTTGGAGACTTGCAGTTGAAGTTATGTAAATTAAACATTATGTTCTTACATGTATGGTAGACAATGATATTGGTATGGTGTTGTCGGAAAATATATATTATAAAGTTGTTATTATTTTCATTGAAGTTGGAAAGTTTTGGAAGAAGTAGTAAATTGATTGAATATGGAAATTTTAGTATTGTTGTTGGAATTGTGGTTAATAGTTTGGCCGGGTTTGAATTCCCGGATTATGATTGATGGGAAATTTGGCTATATTGAATGTTGAGGATGGTATATTTACAGAGGAAGTGCTGCCGAAATTTCGGTAGCCAAGTGGTTCTTTAAGATTTTAACTCTAAGTATACTAATGAGAGTTTTGGTAAAAATGACCAATTCGCAGATTTCGACAAGATTGTGACGTGAATTCGGAATAGCTAAAGAAGCCGAAAGAGGTATGTAAGGTTTCCCCTTCCTTTCTTGGCATGTCTTAGACGTATAGGCCTGATTTCGCGCCTCGGGGACCTTCCTAATTCCAGAAATCCGCAATTGAAAATAGTTACTATTCATTCAGTAAGATTGAACCAACAGTGCATGAATTGTGAAGACAACGTCTAGACATCCTAGAACTGGCAAGAATGAGACCCGATCACCCTAAGACCTTCATAAGTGACGTCATGAAACGTATTACGTGTAAATGGTGTGTGCCGCCTCATTTGACCGAGGTGGGCCCCTTCGTTCCCGGATCTTTCCTTGTTGTTCTGTTGACTCGTTATAAAGTAGAATCCAATGGAAATTTTTGATTCCTATTTCGTATCGAAAGACAAGTACTGTAACTATGCTAACAAGGATTTTCTATGATGGCAATAGGGATGCCATATATGAGAGAGTGACTACAACGCCCTTATTTTCAAAAGTTAGAAATTATGATTTTAAAGCGTGACTTTTCTTCTTAAAAAGTTTATAAATGTTTTCAAAAATATTCATTTTTTCTCCAAAATCCAAGTTCTACGTTCTTGATAGCTTTATGACTAAAACGACAAACATAATTTTATAATGCCAACGACGATGTCGAACATGAGTAAATGTCTACGACGAGTATGTCAATAGCATGTACCTACCATGAATATATCTATGACTATGTTTTACTATGACATATGTATGTGAATGTGAATATGTAAATGTATATGTATATGGGGAAGGGGGAAGGGCAACTGTGTCCACCTGATTCAGCTGGCTTATCATCCCGGACGCGGGATGCCCGGACGCGGGATATGGGAGAGCCGTACGCGGCGTCTGTATATGCGATATATGATATATATGACATGTTGTGTTGGGACACTGTTGGGGAGGGGGGTGGGAGAGCTGATGTACTCAGCGTCTGTAAAGGTAAGAAAAAGATACTGTTTACTGAAATGTACTGTTTACTGTATACGGGGATACGGGGCACTGTATTCTGGAAAATGGGCTAGGCTTGCGTGGTATCTGCCTACAGGGCATACACATGTACAGGTTACTTCTGTACCAGGATAAGCTCTGTACATCTATTCTGTTATGACTTATACTCTATGTTCATTTACTATGTTATTATTCATGCCTTACATACTCGGTACACTATTCGTACTGACGTCCCTTCTTGTGGACGCTGCGTTTCATGCCGCGCAGGTCAGCAGACAGACGGTTTTGGTTCCTAGAAGCCTCACCAGCAGCACTTGACAGCGCTCCAGTTGTTTCGGAGCCTCATTCCCTTGGTACTATTTTGTGTATATATGCGGGCACGACAGCACTCGGCCCTTCTTCTGTACATGTGTATTATGTCTAGAGGCTCGTGAACGGCATTTAATACGGTCAGCTCGTATGTTTTGTATCTCGGGTTATTATATAGCGTGACAGCAAAGTTTATTATTCCATGTTTATGATGACGCTAATGTAAATGTTCTGTAACGAAAAAAAAAAAAAATTACCCCCGCCTCCTATGGCCCACTTGATAATGAGAATAAGAAACGAGATAAGGGGTGCTCGGTACAAGTATCGGGTACTCGTCACGGCCCCTAGTTGGGTCGTGACACATAGTCCCCATAGAATCATAGACATCATAGGATCATAGACATCATAGAATCATAGCCATCATAGTCATCATAGATTCATGGTCATCATAGGATTATAGTCGTTGTTTAAGTCATAAAAACTGCAATATTGTAAAACTTAGTTTTTAAAGAAAATGTATATTTTGGAAAGACACTTGTAAACTTTTAGTAAAGGAAATCATAGCTTGGGGTCGAGGGGTTTAGTTAAAACAACTTTCATTTAGTAGTCGGAAAGATGTCCATAAGTGTCCTTAGCTATAGAATGAAAAATAAGCCCAATAGGACAACGGGAGGGAATCCGAGAACAGTGGGCCCGCCTCGATCGAATGAGGCGGCGTACACAATTTTTACGTATAATACGTTTCATAATGTTGCTTATGGAAGCCTTAGGGTGATCGGGTCTTTAATCTTGCAAGCTCTAGGGTTTTTCGACCTTTCTTTCCTATTCAAGCACTTTTGGTTCAATGCCTGAATGAATAGCAACTATTTTTCAATCTCGGATTTCTAGAGTTAGGGAAGTCCCAGTCGCGAAATCAAGCCTATACGTCTAAGACATGCCAAAGAAGGAAAATGAAGTCTTACATACCTTTTCCGCTTCTTCCGGAGCTCCAAATCTCCGTTCCAATCTCGCCAAAATTTTCACTTTGGTCAAGCTTACCATTCTACTATTCATGAGATTTGAAACTCTAATCTTGGATTGGTTCTTGTCTGCTTTGAGCCCAAATTTCGAGCACCTCCCCTGTAAATATATCATGCCACCAAGTTAAACTTGGCCAATTTAATCAACCAACCACCCCGGGAATGCAACCCGGCCAACCTAGCAACGATATAAGCAACGTTTCAACATTCAGCTTTACATAATCTTCTAACAACTCAATCAACACTTTCATGTTCATGTACTACTTTAAGATCATGCGAGCGTAGGCCAAGATTATTCCGATATGATTGCAACAACCACCAACACTTAGATTGAATCATTGGATCATTGTTCCATTGACCATGCATGCATACGGCCACCACAACAACATTCATGTCTTATGCATTTTTATTTATTTCTATACATTACAACAACCAATTTACTACATGAAATTAATTCATCACTTTCTCATACAACAACCCATATCCACACGGCCTACCATGCACCACACGGCCACACTACAACATCAGCATATTTCATAAATTTTCCATCTTTTCCTACACATTGCAACAACAACAACAACAAGTAAAACACTATATAAACATTGATTCACTATTCACACACACTACACACCATGCACGGCCAAATAGGCCATCACCACCACACCACTACTTTCCATGAATTCTCCATGTTCTCTATACATTACCACAATAAGCAACACACTACACAACACTAACTCAACATACACACACACATGCACGGCTTACCTTTGCAACACACAACCATCATTCCAACATGCATGTTTTCATGTTTTTCATCCATTTCCACATACTACCATACACATGAACCCTTTATAACATATAAAAAGGAATGAAATCTTACCTTTGTTCTTCAACTTCTTCACTTAGCTAGGGTTGGAATTTTGCACCAACGAGTGGTTCTTTCCTTCCAACAACCATACCATGTTGAAGAGCACCCTCAAGTTAGTAGGAATACATGGAGAAATAATTTTTTTGAGCAAGATTCCAAGGGGCAAAATTGCTCCCTGGCCGAGACCCTCACCCCTCACCTCTTCATCTTTCTTTCTTTCTTGCCTTTCACTCTTCCTCATAAAAGATGACCACCACACACATATATATATAGCCATATAAGCATGTGAGGGGGCACGTACCCCTCTCTAGATTTTTCTCTCTTTTTTCTCTCTTTTTCTTTTCTTTTCTTGAATTCTCTTACTTGGTCAAAGATGACCAAATGTCTTCCTTAATACACTTTGGCCCCTCTCCATTTACACTTTGCCCCTTTTCAAGACTTCTTCTAGTACTTGGTGAAATTACCGTTTTACCCCTTGACTTTCCTTAATATTACCATTTTGTCCCTAGCCTTCCGCATTATTTCCACGGCCCATTTTGCGAATTTCTCTTCTTGCCCTTAGCCTTTCTCAATATTTCCGTCCAATAATATTCATAAATAGTATTCATAACCAACTTATGCACTAAAATAATTTTGAAGATGGTCTTGCCCTTAACTTCCCGCAATTGTCCTAAAATATTCCGACGTACAAAATGCGGGATATAACATCCTTCCCCCCTTTGAAACATTCGTCCTCGAATGTTCAACTAATCTTACAGGTCGCAAGCACCTCGGGGAGCTCCTTTTCACGAAATTTGTTTTCATCCTTCACACTAGCTCTAAGCTATCCAATACCGTTCTCTTTGTCATACTCTTTCTCTTCATATACGTCCATTTTTCGGCGTCGCACTACTCAAAGTTTGTGCGAACTTCTCATATTACCTTAAGCATTATTCGGACTTCTATTCACTTAGTGTCGGTTTTTCCATCCTTACTAATTCACTTTAATGAGAGGTCTCAATCGTAACCCAAGCATTTACACCAAACACACTACCGTATTGACTGTCTCTATCTCATCCTTACATTTCTCTCACCTGCTTCCCCCCTTTTTGGGGCGCACCTATACCATTATCCATTCATACTTCGTCTCATATCCTCATTCCCAATCTCAATCTACAGTGGAATAATAACAGCTTACTTGGCAACACTTGTACTATTTACTCTTGCTATCACTCGAACTTCGGTACCCTTACTCGATTAATGCCTTTGTACCGTAGCTTCGGTTCTTTGGGATTCACACGTCTACCGATACCATCATATTTGGGATATCCTATACCTTCATATACATATATATAATTACTATTAACTAGCCCACAAAATACGTTCAAGCGCTGTTCAAGCCTATCCTAGTCTCGAAGTGTGATGCACTTCTCGCCTCTTCACCGAGCAAGTCCACCTCGTCCTACGCGTCTTCTTATGGTCTCCAACCATCCGTATATTTCGATTTCCTTAGGTCATTCTTAGTTTCTCATTTGTCCCTTATATCTCACTTTGTAGAACTTTTGGTTCACTTCCCGGTGGGGTCACCCATCATAGAATTGCTCTCGTCGAGCACGCTTAACCTCGAAACTTTGGTGGAATTCGGTGCCTTAACAACCGATATTTTCGCGTCTCCTTTCTCGCACGACCTTTATTACGTGTCTGGGGCAAGTCGAAGTCTTGCCGATCCTGGAATATTTTCATAACACGTCCTTTCTTTTGAAATTACTATTTTGCCCTTTTCGATTCCGAATGTTCACCTTTCACTTGTGTGCATAACCACTTCTTATCACGGCCTCCAGGTTCCCGAGGTAGTGATCGCACCTTCGTCGTCGTGCCAAATCCATAACCCTTCTTGAAACATCGCCTCTCGTTTATTGTCTGTTTATCGTATTTCCTTTTCACGCTTCTCACTTTCTTTCGTCGTAGGTAAAGCCTGCATGGGAGACTCCATTTTCCTAGGGCTTGGCTCTATCGCACGATCATAGGACAGAAAGAAGGTCAACAATTCCTAAATGCCCGCGACCTCGTTTATAAATGTGGCCGGCTTCACACCCATAAACGAGGACTCTACCGGACACGACTTTGCGTACAACCCTTGGACCGACCGGCTCGATACCACTTTATCACACCCCGACTTAACTAGGGTGTGATGGGCACCCGACCCCGTGTACGGAGCCGAGCGAACCCGCTAACTCTTATTACACATATGAACCCTTTGGATTCTTAAGACAAAATGAAGTAAAATACATAGTAATTTTTTTTTGAAAATCTTTTCGTCATTTTTCAAAGTAAACACAGTTTGAAAACATGAGGGCTCTGTATAATAAAACACGTCAACCGGTGAAACTCTTTTTTTTTTAAAGCTGACACCTTAGACCCACGACTCTGTCTGCAAAGTCTCTAACTGTAATCATGGACCATAGCACGTGTAGGTCGACTCGTTAACCCCTCGGGCGAGTGGAGCTTGCCAACATTGCTGGGACATCTTCTATAATGACTTCTACTCGTCTGGAGGGTACCTGCGCGGCATGAAACGCAGCGCCCACAAGAAGGGGCGTCAGTACGAACAATGTACTGAGTATGTAAGGCATGAATAGTAACATAGTAAGAAATGTATACATGAACAATAATCGCATAGAAACATAGAACATGTCATGTCAAGTCGTGACCCGTACATAGGAATCATATCTTGCATGGAGAACATAGAACATATCATAGGATAGCAGAGTAACCTGTGCATATGAGAGCCCCTGGGGGCGGATGCCATGCATGCTTACTTGGTCATATCAGGTCATAGCACCGTACGAGGCGGCTCGCCCACATAGCGCCGAATACTCCGGCTGCCATAAATCCCGCGTCCGGGCATCCCGCGTCCGGGATGATAAGCCAGCTGACCAGGTGGCAATGAAACATAGTTCCTTCCCAATTCCCAAGTATACATAGTTCCCATCCCCCCAACCCTTGTTCATATTTAGCATGCAGGAGAACCCAAAGAAATCATGTACCTATCGGAGTGACGTAAGGTCGGAAACCTCCGATCGCATTATGGAATAATCATAGTCGCTTTGTCTCACCTTGAAGGAACGATAATTATAAGGCGAGACTATCAACATAGAACATATCATAGCATATCGGGTCATAGACATAGCATATCTGACATCACCATTGTCATCATAGAATCATAGTTGTCATAGAATCATAGTCATCATAGAACCATAGCCATCATAGAATCATAGTCCCCATAGAATCATAGACATCATAGGATCATAGACATCATAGAATCATAGCCATCATAGTCATCATAGATTCATGGTCATCATAGGATTATAGTCGTTGTTTAAGTCATAAAAACTGGCAATATTGTAAAACTTAGTTTTTAAAGAAAAATGTATATTTTGGAAAGACACTTGTAAACTTTTAGTAAAGGAAATCATAGCTTGGGGTCGAGGGTTTAGTTAAAACAACTTTCATTTAGTAGTCGGAAAGATGTCCATAAGTGTCCTTAGCTATAGAATGGAAAATAAGCCCAATAGGACAACAGGAGGGAATCCAGGAACAGTGGGCCCGCCTCGATCGAATGAGGCGGCGTACACAATTTACGTATAATACGTTTCATAATGTTGCTTATGGAAGCCTTAGGGTGATCGGGTCTTAATCTTGCAAGCTCTAGGGTTTTTCGACCTTTCTTTCACTATTCAAGCACTTTTGGTTCAATGCCACTGAATGAATAGTAACTATTTTTCAATCTCGGATTTCTAGAGTTAGGGAAGTCCCCGAGTCGCGAAATCAAGCCTATACGTCTAAGACATGCCAAAGAAGGAAAATGAAGTCTTACATACCTTTTCCGCTTCTTGCCGGGCTCCAAATCTCCGTTCCAATCTCGCCAAAATTTTCACTTTGGTCAAGCTTACCAGTTACTATTCATGAGATTTGAAACTCTAATCTTGGATTGGTTCTTGTCTGCTGAAATTTCGGCAGCACCTCCCCTGTAAATATATCATGCCACCAAGTTAAACTTGGCCGATTTAATCAACCAACAACCCCGGGAATGCAACCCGGCCAACCTAGCAACGATACAAGCAACGTTTCAACATTCGACTTTACATAATCTTCTAACAACTCAATCAACACTTTCATGTTCATGTACTACTTTAAGATCATGCGAGCGTAGGCCAAGATTATTCCGATATGATTGCAACAACCACCAACACTTAGATTGAATCATTGGATCATTGTTCCATTGACCATGCATGCATACGGCCACCACAACAACATTCATGTCTTATGCATTTTTATTTATTTCTATACATTACAACAACCAATTTACTACATGAAATTAATTCATCACTTTCTCATACAACAACCCATATCCACACGGCCTACCATGCACCACACGGCCACACTACAACATCAACATATCTCATAAATTTTCCATCTTTTCCTACACATTACAACAACAACAACAACAAGTAAAACACTATATAAACATTGATTCATTATTCACACACACTACACCATGCACGGCCAAATAGGCCATCACCACCACACCACTACTTTCCATGAATTTTCCATGTTCTCTATACATCACCACAATAAGCAACACACTACACAACACTAACTCAACATACACACACATGCACGGCTTACCCTTGCAACACACAACCATCATTCCAACATGCATGTTTTCATGTTTTTCATCCATTTCCACATACTACCATACACATGAACCCTTTATAACATATAAAAAGGAATGAAATCTTACCTTTGTTCTTCAACTTCTTCACTTAGCTAGGGTTGGAATTTTGCACCAACGAGTGGTTCTTTCCTTCCAACAACCATACCATGTTGAAGAGCACCCTCAAGTTAGTAGGAATACATGGAGAAATAATTTTTTTGAGCAAGATTCCAAGGGGGCAAAATTGCTCCCCTTGGCCGAGACCCTCACCCCTCACCTCTTCATCTTTCTTTCTTTCTTGCCTTTCACTCTCTTCCTCATAAAAGATGACCACCACACATATATATATATAGCCATATAATATATGTGAGGGCACATGCCCTCTCTAGATTTTTCTCTCTTTTTCTTTCTTTTCTTTTCTCTTCTTGAATTCTCTTACTTGGTCAAAGATGACCAAATGTCTTCCTTAATACACTTTGGCCCCTCTCCATTTACACTTTGCCCCTTTTCAAGACTTCTTCTAGTACTTGGTGAAATTACCGTTTTACCCCTTGACTTTCCTTAATATTACCATTTTGTCCCTAGCCTTCCGCATTATTTCCACGGCCCATTTTGCGAATTTCTCTTCTTGCCCTTAGCCTTTCTCAATATTTCCGTCCAATAATATTCATAAATAGTATTCATAACCAACTTATGCACTAAAATAATTTTGAAGATGGTCTTGCCCTTAACTTCCCGCAATTGTCCTAAAATATTCCGACGTACAAAATGCGGGATATAACATGCCCTCGAGTCTTTTATATGACTGAATGGTAAATGATGCATAAAAGTTCCTATTCCTAAAGGATTCTATGATGAATAATGTCTTTAACTTTCATAAGTCGTCTCGTATTGATTTGATACATGTCTATGATCCCCGAGGTTTTCCTTAATATAGTTCTTAATGACATTTAGAGAGAACTTAATATGGTTATTATCCTGATACTCGAGAGTCGATTAGTCTACTTATCTATCGAGTCTCAAAAGATGATTTATGTGTATGGTTGCTCACTACTCCACTCGTGCAAGTCTTAACATGTCTTTCACTGAGTCCCGGGCCAGGACACGTTTTCGTGTACAGATTCACTGCATTGTTCACCGAGTCCCTCACTAGAGGGCCGGGACACGTTATATGTATATGTATATGATGATATGATGACATGATGATATGATGATACGGGGATAGCGGCCAGGATGGCATACGATGACTTTATTCACCGAGTCCCTCACTAGAGGGCCGGGACACGTTATATGTACATGTATATGATGATTTTACTTACCGAGTCCCTCACTAGAGGGCCGGGACACGTTATATATGCATATGTACAGGATGATTATCTAATTATGTCACTAAGTGTCACGCCCCAATTTTCGAGGGACGTGATGGGCACCCGACCCCATACCCGGAGCCGAGCGAACCCACAGACTCCTATCGCACACATAAATTTTTTTCAGACTCAATACTGAAAAATTATAAAATACATAACGAGGCTTACAAACTTGACGAAATCTGTAATTACACAAAATTCATTACACAACACACATCGACATGTCGGCTGATGGAGCCGCTGACAGACTGACACATCATACCCACAACACTGTCTGCAAAGTCTCTAATGCCATCCAGAAGACACAACGTACATACTCGGACTCAGCAGTGCTCCAGAAGGAATTTGGAGCTCACCAATCATGCCGGAATATCTTCAACTCATCTCGTGGGTACGCGCGGCATGAAACGCAGCCCCTAAAGAATGGGGTTCGCACGGAAAATGTACCGAGTATGCGAAACGTAAAAACTATAAACAAAACATAATCAAAACTAAAGTACAAAGATAAGACCGATGTAACCGTAATCGACTCGGCAATACCGACCGTAGTGACGGGACCTTAGTCGTAAACATAAGTACGGAAGCATAACAGACGAAATCGTACGTAATCGGTACGGGAGGCATACCGGACGTACCCGGACAACCCGCAATCGGGAAGCGGACGTACGAGTATGTGGACGGATTGTAAACGGAAACGCGACGTACGTAGGTATACGACGTACGCGAATCGGAATCGGGACACGAGTGAGCGTAAGCCGTACGCGGTCATCTGTAACGTACGGAATGCCGAGACGTATCATACGTGCCGATACGGACTATACGGACGTACGAGAATCATTTGCAAATCAAACTCATGTGCGAACGGAACACCTACGAGTACCGGACGGATCATATCCATATGCGGATAGCGCATCCCGGCCTCTTTGAGGGGACGCGCGTGCGCAGTCGGGTCATATATCGGATGTGCATGTAATCGAACGCCGTAGCGTACATATATCGTAAGCCGGCCCTCCGGTCGAGGCGCGCGTAACGAACCGGCCCTCAGTACGGGACGCGGTGAACGTACAAATCGATGCCATCCGGCCACCACCCCATACATCAAATCATAATATCATAAAACGAGCCCGGCCCGCCTATGAGGGACGCGGTGAACAATGCGCAGAGGTGCACGATAACGCAACCCAGCCGGCGCAGCCGAGCGTACACAACGACGGTGCGGCGTAGTGCGCACGATAACATCTCGGTAACCTGGCCCGGGACGCAGTGAAAGATACATTGAGCCTTGCACGAGCAGAGTAGTGCAGAAACATATGCATATAAAATCCAGACTCAACAGACAGATACGCTTACCGATATTCGAGGCTCGAAACAGATTTCTGATCAGCCTCTACCAGACGTTGGGATTATCGCATCAGAACGCCAGGGCGTGTCACATCGGGTGGTCAAAACATATAATATCAGAACGGACATTCCGACGCAAATCCGGATCATTCACAGAGATCGGGAACAATTATCTTCTGAGCTTTCGAGAGCGAAGTGACGGACATACCCGGTTACCATACGTACATACATAAGGAAGGCATCGGAATTGTGGGCCCACTTCGCACAAAATCGAGATAACATACAGTGAAGTTAGAAATGTTTACACTTACGTAACTCTTTTAGTTACGTAACCTTCTCGTACTTACTCATTTATCAAACACACACAAGCCTTAGTGACACTAACATGCTTATACATGACATGCTTATATATAACATAAATCAAAATCATAAAATGGACTCGAAGTCAAGAGCGGAGTTACCCCAAATGCATATTATATCATAACTTATTGGCTCTAGGACATGCCATAAAAGAAAAGTAAGCCTCACATACCTGTGCCGCCTTGCTAGCTACACTTGTTCATCCCAACTTGCTTATCTACATTCAAAAGGACCCATATGATCATTAGATTCATCAACTTGTGTTCGCCTTAATTTTTTTCATACAAGTCCACCTATAAGCTACCGAAATTTCGGCAAAGACCTCCTCTCAGAATACGACGTCCCCGAGATTCGCACTCGGCTAACTTTAACCAACAACCATCCGGGAATTCAACCCGGCCAAACTATCATCAATAATGCCAATATTCAACCCAAATACATTCTAACATTCCCAATCTTTTTCTTACAATTCCATGACATACGTTTACATTCAATTTAATTCCAATGCTCATATATTCATTACTAATCCGCAACCATTTGCACATGATTTAATAACATTCCAAGCAATCCACAAAATATTCAAACAATTCATTTATTACACCATTTTACCACAACTTACCAAATATGATCATTTTCGGCCACAACCATAACACATACACTTTGATGAATTCTCATCCTTTCTTGACATTACAACAACAAACAACACACTACACAAATTCATCCATTTCTACACACTACGACATGTTCAAAGCGCTTATAACCACATTGTCCAACACTAAATAAAATTAGTTCAATACCTTGACATACAAGGCAGCCCATTTTTCGGCCAACACTCCAACACCCATATTGCCATAAGTTTCATTCATTTCTACACATTTTATCATACATACAACCATCCATAACACAATCCAACATGCTAAAATAAATTAATTCTTCATCCCTATACCATTTAACACACACACGGCCACTCACAATTTATCACAACTTCATGAACTTCCTTCATTTACACACTCCACAACATCCATAAATCATGCATAACATATATAAAATAGGATTGAACCATACCTCTTCCTTCCACCTCTTCACACGGTAGCATTATTTCTTGCCAAACAATTCGTTTTCTTCTTCCAACAATCACTCCACGTCGACGAGGGCTTTCCAAGGGGTTGAAAAGGTTGAAGAACAAAATTTTTCCCAATCAAATATCATAGGGGCTGTTCGGCCAGCCCCTCCAACCGAACACCTCTCTCTCTTTTTTTCTTTCCTTTCTTTCTTGCTTTCTTTCTCTTCTCTTAATTAAAAGGATGACCACCTTATATATATATACTTATATATAGCATGTGAGGGGCACATGCCCTCACTCTAGATTTTTCTTTTCTTTTCTTTTCATTTCTTTTTCTAGAATTTTCTTCATTTATTATCCTAAAAGATGACTTATTATTATTATTATATTCCTTTGTCATCTTTTTCCATACCTTTTCTTCACATGGCCAATATGGCCTTTTTATGGAATTTTCTTGAATTCCCGTGAAATGACCATTTTGCCCCTAGCCTTTTCAAATATTCCCATAATGTCATTTTGCAAATTTCCCTTTTTGTCCTCAGTCTTCCTCACTATTTCCACACTAATAATATTTTCCAACGACTTACGCATTACAACAAAACCGAAAAATGACCTTGCCCTAAACTTTCCGCCATTGTTTCGAAATATCCGAAAGTGCAAAAAAAATGCGAGGTGTAACACTAAGCACCATAACAGGATGGGTATGATGTTGACACGCATGATTTATGTTTCAAAGGCAAGCCTTGTGGTTTTCTGGTTGTTGTACTAGCTATAGTTTTCTACACTCCTTATTTCAGTATGATCCTGTTTACTATATTTCATGCTTTACATGCTCAGTACATATTCCGTCGACCCCCTTTCTTCGGGGGGGCCGCGTTTCATGCCCGCAGTCTGCATTCTTGCTTTGGTGATCCGCCGGCCTTAGGATATCTATTCGCCTATCTCGGGAGTGCTCTCTTTGTTACGGAGCCCGGACTTTTAGCCTGAATCTTCCGATATGTATATATGTGTTTATCCTGTGGGGTACGGCGGGGCCCTGTCCCGTCATATGACACTGTGTTACTCTTAGAGGTCTGTAGACATATGTGTGGGTTGTGTATAGTTACTGTTCAGTTGTGTCCGCATGATTTATGCTTTGGGACGTTCCCATTCGTAGTGGCAGCCTTGTCGGCTTGCGTATGTATATATGTTTTGGGATGCTGTATGTAGTGGCAGCCTTGTCGGCTTGCATGTATATAGTTGGGACGTTCCCACATGTTATGATAGCCTTGCCGGCTTATTGTACGATGTTATCTGTTGGAAGTTGTAACTCCTCAGGAGACAGGTCGCTATGATATATATATATATGCGACAGTTTTGAGACGACGTCTTGCCTTTTTATATATAAGTTCCTTATTATGCTAATTGTGAGCTTATTATAGTTAATAGGTGTATACGAGTGTCTAGCTCGGACACTAGTCACGGCCTACGGGGTTGGGTCGTGACAGTTCCTCGGCACTAACTTATATGGATCGGGCCGTACGTTCCTCGGCACTAACTTATATGGATCGAGCTGTACGTTCCTCGGCACCAACATATGATAATTATGTATCGGGCCGTTCGTTCGGCAAAAAAATGATATACTTTTGGATTGGGCTACACGTTCCATAGCGTTAACATTTATGGTTCAGGTTGCGCGTTCCGCAACGCTAGTACTTATGTTATATGTGTATACATATATGTATGTGCGTGTGTACATGTGATTTTAAGATGTGGCTGTGTTATCCCTCCTACTCTATGTTATCTTTCATATCTATATGTTGTTAAATGTGCCTTACATACTCAGTAAATTATTCGTATTCACCCCCCTTTCTTCGGGCGCTGCGTTTCATGCCCACAGGTACAAATTCTCAGTTTGGTGATCCTCCGGTTTAGAACTTCTCGCTCACCAACTGCTTGAGAGCTCCATTGTTCCGAGCTTGAGTCATTTTGCAGTGCGTATCAATTTGACATAGACTTTGTTATACTCTTAGAGTTCTCGTAGACATAGGTGGGTTGTATATATAGTTTGGTCAGCCATACGGATGTAGTTCATTTTGGATATTCCCGCGTATAGTGGCAGCCTTGTCGGCTGGCATGTTTTGTTATGTTTGGTTAGCTGTGACTCCTCGAAAGACAATGTTCATTTTGATATATGGCATTATGAGTTTACAGCCTTGTTTTTGCACATTTTCCACATTGTCCTAGTATCAGTCTAATTATAACTAGTGGGTTCGTATACGAGTGTCTAGCTCGGGCACTAGTCATGGCCCATTGGTTTGGGTCGTGACAAGAGTGGTATCAGAGCAGTTCATCCTCGGAGTGTCTACAGACTGTGTCTAGTAGAGTCTTGTTTATCGGTGTGTGGTGCACCACATCTATAAACAAGAAGCTACAGGACATTTAGGATGTCATCTTTCCATCTTATTTTAAATCGTGCGATAGAGCTATGTTATCAGGATAATCCCTCCCTACGAATTGTTGTGTTTCAGCTATGCCTCTAAAGAAAGAGATAGCTGCCCAGAAGGGAAAATCTGTAGCAGGAGATAGCAGTCAGACTCCGGGAGTTACTAGGGCCCGTGCCCAGTCTATGCCTGAGATGGTAGTCCAGTCAGCGAGCTCTGCTACACCGTCACCTCCAGAGGAGCTTAGAGCAGCAGCAGCTCCAGTCCAGGGGGCAGCACCTCCGCCAGCTCCCGAGGCCCCAGTACATGAGCCTCCAGCTCCTCAGCCAGGGGCAGAGGATAGGGCCATGAGAGATGCAGTTCAGTTGCTGACCAGATTAGTGGCAGGGCAGGCTCACAGGCATGGACCAGAAGTTGACTATGCGGATAGGTCTGATAGTTTGAGGGTTCATAATTTCTTGAATTGTAATCCTCCAGAGTTTTTTGGGTCACAGCTCGAGGATGATCTACATGAGTTTATTCAGCAGATGCAGCGTACATTAAGGATAATGAGGGCTTCTGAGACTCAGTCTGTTGAGTTGACTTCATATCGATTACGGGATGTAGCCGTTAATTGGTATGAATCTTGGGAGTTATCTAGGGGCGAGGATGCTCCTCCAGCGGTATGGGATGAGTTTGTGGAGGACTTCCTTGGCCACTTATTGCCTCCAGAGATGTGGAGAGCTAGAGTTGATAGATTCTTACATTTGAGGCAAAATGGTAGGAGCATTCGAGAGTACAGTCTTGAGTTTGATTCGTTTGCTAGATATGCGCCGACTATTGTAGCTGATATAGCAGATAGAGTGCATCGTTATGTGATGGGACTAGATCGTCATCTAATTGATGGTTGTATGGCTGTGGCTCTTCAGCCAGGTATGGATATTGCTTGGGTAAAGGCATATGCCCAGGGGGTAGAGGATCGACACGGGGGACGACGATGGAGATGGAATGTGAGGCTAGCATAAGAGGGTTAGCTCAACTGGTTATTCTGGTTAGTTTCAAGGTGGGCCGGCTCTGCAGTATGTTAGATATCCTTCCCAGCCAGCACAGAGTGCACCCCCATGGTTCACGGGTATGAGATTCGACCGCACAGGGTATTCAGGAGCCGGTCAGAGCTCCAGGGCTTCAGGTTCGCAGATGAACAGGGGTTCGAGTCAGTCAAGGCCACCTTTGCCTCAATGCTCTCAGTGTGGTAGGCCCCATCTAGGGGAATGCCGTTTGGCTGCAGGTGCTTGTTTTTCTTGCGGTCGTCAAGGCCATATGATGAGAGAGTGTACTTACAGAGGTGGTCCAGGTGGTATTGCTCGGCCCTCATCGGGTCGGTTCTTGGTTCATCTTCTTCGGTAGCCATGCGCCCCATGGGGCGGTGGTAGGCGGACAGCGTAGGGCAGAGAGAGGCGTGGCGGAGCTTCCGGTTCCCCAATCCTTCGAACCGCATATATGCTTTAGCTAGTAGGCAGGATCAGGAGGCGTCACCGAATATGATTACAAGTAACCTATCGGTTTTCTCCCGGGACGTATATGCATTGATACATCCATGTTCCACCTTATCATATATATCCCCCTTCGTTGCTAGTAGAAACGGAATGGAACCTGAGTTGATAGAACCATTTGGGGTGCCTATACTGGAAAGGAGTCGAGTAAAGGAATAAGGCACCAATGTTAGAAAGGGGTAGTAGATATGAGTAGATGAGATTTGAAAGTACCTACAGAAAAGGAGCGTGGCGAGTAATTAGAGAGAAGGTTACCGGATAATTTGTATTAATGGTGTAGGTAAATCAAGGATTCATGGACCGGAAAGTAAGAAGTGGGGTCAGAAAGTTAGTAACCAATGAGTTGGAGGTATTTGACGAGGACTAGATTCTAGAATGCATAACGTTGGCTAAGGATTTTGTTTTTCCCCACATTTTGTGCCACTGATAAACTAGTCAAGGAAATAGCCGGACTCCAGAGGATTGATAAATGGAAGCCTAAGTTTCCGGAAGACGAGTGACAAGTGAGTTTTAGCATCAGGTGTAACATTCCTAAGAGGACCGGATAGCCATATTATGCGTTATGATGATTCAAGCGTTAAGCTAAGTCAAGGATTAATGCAGCGTGGTGAGGTTATAGCCCATGCCTCAGGGTAGCGGTAAAAGGTACAGGAAGAATCATTCAACCCGTGCTCTTAAGCTAGTTATAGTTATGTGCACAAGAAAGGATATATTGGGGTAGCGTCGATGTTATTTATATAAGTACCCTAAGAGGTTGTAGCGCACCCTTAAACAAAGATGGTTAAATTTACGACAAGGTCAACAAATAGAATGATGGAAAGACCCTGAGGAAAGAAAAGGCTTAATGCCCTCGCTATGCTAGGCAGTGAGAACAGTAAGGGCATAAATTGACACTGTTATGAGGAAAGACATAGCAAATTTCAAAGTACAACGGAAGTTAGCTATCACGAATGCAGTAAGTTATAGCAAGTCACTGAGATTCCGATTCGGAGATGAGAAGCCACCAACATAGATGACCATGTTTACCACGAAAGTTTGTTTACCAGTAGGCCTATGGAATTAGCCTATTTCCGGTCCATCAGGACTACTTGTAAAACACCCCAGAGAGACCTAAAGACCCAGATAAGTGTTGTTTAAACCGAGCATATCATTAGATACTTGAGGGTATGCCACGAGTTGGCGTGGCAGATTTCGGAGGTGACCGAGATGACCCCTAACGTTTATTGAGATCATTATTTCAATATTCAGATGAATCCATCCATACAAGATTGGAAGTCAGGTTTATTTATTAATAGCAAGTAGGGGAAGGATCTAAGATTCCCAGCATCGACAAGAGTTTCCCCGCCTATGTCAGACTAGTACAAAAGAAGTACCATGGGGTTAACGCGATGAAATATAAAAGTCTTATGAGAGGGTTAAGGGCTAAGCCGAAGCGAACGGTACATCTCAATGGAATGAATTATGAAAGAAGAAAAAGTTGAGTTATGACAAAGTGTTCTAATATGCAAGATATAAGAGAAAGAGAATAACCGAAAAGAATTGAGGAAGGTAAGTTCGTTGGGGTTCACATTAACACACTCTAGCAGATTTTTGGGTAAGGACTTAAGTTAAGCTGACATTCGAGGATGAATGTTCCTGAGGGGGGGGGGGGGATGTTACACCTCGTATTTTCAGAGGAACGCTCGCCAAGTATAAGTACAAGTACGTGGAATTTTGATCAAGAAAGTTAACCTTCAGATTTAAGGAACGACATAAGCATTAAGCATATTTGTGGACAAAGTGATATATGAAATTGTATGCGCCTATTTTATGGTTATAAGGGTTTATGATCAAGTATGAGAAGTATCGGAAGGATTGGAGGTCAAATGGGCGGAAGATGAAAATTGGGCGAACTGGGCAGAATTTCTCTTCACGTGCGCGAGGTGGCCTCGCGTTTGCGATGGCCATGGAAATCCCAGGCCATCGCGTTCGCGAGAGGACCTCGCGTTCGCGAAGGTCAATTCTTGAGTCGGTTTCCACCGACTTTGACCACCTATATATAGGATAATAACCCCCCTTTTCACTAGATTTTGCCAATAAAAATCCAAAAATCAGAAGAGGGAGTGAGGGTATCAAAAAGTGAGCAATTTTCAAGCGGCGGAGTGTTGGTTTACATTCGGATAGTGCGTAGCTGTGATTGTGCTATCGTTTTGCGGTGGACTTCGGTTTGGATTCTAGGCGAACACTGAAGATATTGCTGTTTTAATAGGAACAAGGTATGAATCTCTTCCTATTGATATTACCTTTAGTTTATTTACGAAGATAGAGTGATTAAATGATCATATAATAAAGTTGTTGGTTGAGAAGTTGGGTAAACATCGTATAGGATGCTTCATGGAATAATTTGTTATTGATGATGGTGTTGATGATGTTAGTATTGTTGTTGTTGGTTGTTGGTATTGCAATATTGGGCTAGGAATATAAAGGGGAAGATCTTCTTGAAATTTTGGACGCATTCTAGAAAGAGTTAGTTTAAGGGCTTAAGACAAGCCTATGAAGATGAGTCTAACAATAGTATAAATTTTCTTGAATGTAGATTTGTGAGCCTGGGAGGCCAACCGTTCAGTATTTAAAGTTAAGGCGACCAAAAAGGTATGTTAAGGCTCGTCCCTTTCTTTCAAATGCATGATTCCTATGTTATGATTCCATAAATGCTTCCATAACCTCCTTGTTTTCAAAAGCTAGAAGTTCATGATTTTAAGCTTCTCATGATGTTAAAGACGAGAATGATTCTATGATGATTACAATGAAAATGATGGTTTTATGCTCAAAAGTTCCAAGTTTATGATTCCAATGTCATTATGAGATTGTCAAGTTACTTCATGATTTTCTCAATTTTATTCACTGTTGTTGATCTCAGCTTATAATCATTGTTCCTTCTAGGTGAGATAGAGCGATAATGATTATTCCATAATATAATCAGAGGTTACCGACCTTACGTCATTCCGATAGAGTTGTGGCATTCATACGAGCTTTCATGCATGCTATTTACATTATGTATATGTACACTAACTTATATGGATCGGGCCGTACATTCCTCGGCACTAACTTATATGAATCGGGCCGTGCGTTCCTCGGCGCTACATTATATGGATCGGGTCGTACGTTCTTCAGCACTAACTTATATGGATCGGGCCGTACGTTCCTGGGCACTAACTTATATGGATCGGGCCGTACGTTCCTTGGCACAAAATTATATGGATCGAGTAGAATGTTC
Source organism: Lycium ferocissimum (assembly GCF_029784015.1). NCBI lineage: Eukaryota > Viridiplantae > Streptophyta > Magnoliopsida > Solanales > Solanaceae > Lycium > Lycium ferocissimum. The sequence continues at coordinate 22,502 of NW_026714127.1, forward strand.
CTCGGCACTAACTTATATGGATCGAGCCGTACGTTCCTCGGCACTAACATATATGGATTGGGCCGTACATTCCTCGGCACTGACATATATGGATCGGGTCGTACGTTCCTCGGTACTAACATATGATAATTATGGATCGGGCCGTTCGTTCTGCGGTAAAATGATATTCTTTTGGATCGGGCTATACGTTCCACAGCGTTAACACTTATGGTTCGGGTTGCGCGTTCCGCAACGCTAGTACTTATGTTACATGTGTATATATATGTAGGTGCTTGTGTACATATGATTTTAAGATGTACAGGTTATCCCTGCTAATCCATGTTACCTTTCATATCTATATATATTGTTATTTATGCCTTACATACTGTACATTAAATTCGACCCCCTTTCTTCGGGGGAGGGGTTATGCCGCAGTACTGGTCTGATTTGGTGATCCTCAAGCTTAGGACACTTTCGCCCTTTCAAGCTTGAGAGCTCCATTGTTCCGAATCTTGAGTAATTTTGGTACAGATCCATTTGGCATAGACTTTGTTATACTCTTAGAGGTCTGTAGACATATATGGGTTGTATATATGGTTTGGTCAGCCATACCGATGTAGTTCATTTTGGATATTCCCGTGTATAGTGGCAGCCTTGTCGGCTTGCATATTTTGTTATGTTTGGTTATGTGTGACTTCTCAGGAGATAGGTTCATTTTGATATATGGCATTATGAGTTTACAACATGTTTTTGCAAATTTTCCACATTGTCCTAGTATCAGTCTGATTATAGCTAGCAGGTTCGTATACGAGTGTCCAGCTCGGGCACTAGTCATGGCCCATCGGTTTGGGTCGTGACAAAAGTGGTATCAGAGCAGTTCATCCTCGGAGTGTCTACAGACCGTGTCTAGTAAAGTCTTGTTTATCGCTGTGTGGTGCACCACATCTATAAACAGGAAGCTATAGGACATTTAAGCTTGCGTTAGTTTTATTTATAATGCAAACGACACGAAATTCTCAAAGCGTAACATTCCTGTCCCCTTACGAACATTCGTCCTCGAATGTTAGACTCTTAGGGATTCTATAAAAATTTCACCAGAGTTTCTCCTGTAAACATGCCACTACCATCCTATTATAACAGCCTAAAATATACAATGCCTCACATGGCTACAACAGCAACAACAATAATGGCCACGCACAATTAACAAATCATCAAAAGAAAGCATTATACACCTGAAGAAAATGGTGGCTCAGCCTGAACCTCCTCTAGGAGTAGAAACAAATGCAGATACCTGGATTTCATATCTTCCTCAGCTTCCCAAGTCATTTCTTCCCTATTATTGTTTCTCCACAGAACTTTAATTGAAGCTACATCTTTGGTTCTTAATCTTCGAACTTGTCTATCAAGAATAGTAATGGGAACTTCTTCATAGGATAATTGCTCGGTGACCTGGGCATCATCCACAGGTACAATTCTAGAAGGGTCTCCAATGCACTTGTGAAGCATTGACAAACGGAAATCTGGGTGGACCGACTCCAAATTCGAAGGTAAATCTAACTCATATGCTACTTGGCCCACTTTACATACAATCTTGTAAGGCCGAATATACCGAGGACTAAGCTTACCCTTTTATCGAATCTCATGATACCTTTCATCAGTATAGCTTCATGAATACACAGTCATCAACTTGGAACTCTAAGTTTCGTCGGTGATAATCTGCATAAGTGTTATATCCCGCATTTTTGTACGTTGAGACAATCCAGTTTAACTATGAAAAGTTAGGGACAAAACCATTCCGGGATACAAAGTCGGGATTTTTGACCTTCGATTTTATTTTGAGACATAAGTTGTTCATGAATCTGTTGGTATGGAACAATTAGGAAAATTTGGGACCAAAATTGTAGTATTGAAAAGTTGAAAATCATGCAATATTTGGCCTTGTAGCCGTGTGGAATTAAATTGGTCCCACCCATTTTTGTGTCCAATTTTAATTGCTCCAACATATGGTGTGGGCCAAGGGACACCTGTATAAGTCTTATATTGGCCTAGAAGATGACTACTCATTCATTTGCATCATCCAACACTTGGAAAAAGATCAAGAAGTTGAAGAACCACAAAATAAGGCTCTCGGCCAAACCCCCATAATTTGAAGTTTAATTCAAGCCATCCCAAAATTATTTTCTTGGTACAAATC
>NW_026714128.1:0-29205 GCF_029784015.1 Lycium ferocissimum
AGGCATCATTTCATTTACTTTAAAACCTTTGGAAATAGTCATGATTCAAAAATAGCTTGACATTTCGTGTCGTCACATTCGTAGTAAGAACATATCCTTGACACATTCGTCATATACTTTTTTTCTCATCTCTGGCATCATCATTTCCATCATAGAACCATAGTCGTCGTTTTAGTCATTAAGACTTTCAATATTGTAAAACTTGGTTTTTGGAGAAAAATGAATATTTTGGAAAACATTTGTAAACTTTTAGGAAGGAAAATCATGTCTTGGAATCAAGGGATTAGCTAAAACAACTATTATTTAGTAGTCGGAGTGATGTCCAAAGGTTCCCTTAAATTATAGTACGGTAATAAACCAAGTGGAGCCATATAAGGAAATTAGGGAATAGTGGGCCCACCTCGAGTCGAATGAGGCGGCGTACACAATTTACGTGTAATACGTTTCATGACATTACTTAGAAGAGTTTTAGGGTAGTCGGGTCTTATTTGTGCAAGTTCTAGAGGTCTAGGAGGTTTTTCTCACATTTTGCACAATTTCTATTTCAATTCTATTGAATGAATAGTAACTAATTTCAATATTGGATTTCTAGGATTAGGGCAGTCCCCGAGACACGTTTTCAAGCCTAGTATATCTAAGACATGCCAAAGAAAGAAGGTGAAGTCTTACATACCTGTTCCGCTTCTTACACCTCTCCAAATTCAAGCTCCAAATTCGTCAAAATCTACAATTTGGTCACATTTGCCAAACATTGATTAGAGCATTCAGAGGTTCAACCTTGACTTCACATTTGTCTACAGAAATTTTGGCAGCATTTCCCCTGTAAATGCGCCCTCCCCGAGATTCTAACTCGGCCAATTTTAATCAACAACAATCCGGGAATTTAACCCGGCCAAACTATCAACAACAATTCCAACAATTATTCTAGCAGCACTTATAACATTCAAAACAATTCAATCAACATATCATTTCACCCAACACCTTCCAGTTTCAACAAGAACGATAACGACTTAATTCTTTCTTCCAAATTCACATACTTCATCAACAATTCCATACGTTTACATTACCATTTTCATCAATACAAGAAACTATGTTGAAATCACATAATGTTCCAAATCAGTCCGCTGCACTTACTCCTTCAATTTGGATCATCAAACATGCATTTCATGCCATAAAATTCATAACAACGACAATCAAAATACTAAATAACATTAACCCTTCATGTCTACCCAAATCAGCCCATACCCTCGGCTACAACACCAACATCTTTATTTCATGTATTTCATTTATTTCAATACATTACAACATGTTCCAACATCCAATTCACAATCATCCAAACATACTAAATAAAGTAGTTCTTCACTCCTATATACATCACATACACACGGTCACTACTTCATATACCATATTTTCATGACTTTCATTCACTTCCATACTTCACAACATACATAAACCATGCATGACATATGAAGGACAAGATTAGACCTTACCTTCTCTTCCACTCCCTTTCTCGGCTAAAGTTCCATCTTCAAGAACGAATGGTTTCCTTGTTCTAACAACCACTCCACGTCGTAGAGGACCTTCCAATTAGTAGAAAAGCAAGAAGAGAAAAATTTTTGATCCATGTTTTCCAAGGGCTGAGTTCGGCCAGCCCTTGGCCGACTCCCTCTCTCTCTTTTTTTTTGTCTTTCTTTCTTTCTTGTTTCTTTCTCTCTTCTTGAAATATGACTACCCCTCTCCCTTATATATATACATGGCATGCATGTGAGGGGCACATGCCCCCCTCTATAGATTTTTCTTTCCTTTTCCCCCTTCTTTTATTTTCTAGAATTTTCTTTTCTTTTTCCTTGAATTTTCCAAGTAGAAAAGATGACTAACTAAATTGGGCTTGGTCATCTTTGTCCATAATTAAATTGGGCTTAGTCATCCCTTGGTCCATGCATGTATATTTAGCCCACAAATATATAGTATACACTTGTGCCATTTCATGGAATTATTAGCCTCTAGTTTTCCTTATTCCAAATTTGCCTTATCGCTCCACTTCAATAATACTTACTAGCAACTTGCACCCCAAAACAAAGTCGGAAACTAGCCTTGTCCTTAACTTTCCGCCATTACCTCGGAATATTCGAATGTACAAAAATGCGAGGTGTAACACATATACACATGTCTATGAGCCTCTAAGAAGGGTACGTCATATCATATCATATCATATGGGCGGGACAGGACCCCGCCGTGCCCATGGATATATACACAAAAGAATCTATACCAAAAGCTGCAGCTCCGAATGAAATGGAGCTCCGCTATGTAGTCCCTGAGATAATACAGCTATGGATCAAGTCCTCTCCCCGTCCACTCGCGGGCATGACGCGGCGTCCACAAACAAAAGGACGTCAGTACGAAGAATGTACTGAGTATGTAAAGCATGATCAATATCAATGTGGAAGCATAATGGATAACATATGAAATAACATAAGATGGGGGAAATAATAGCATCATCATCATAGCACTTACCTGCTTTCCATAGGGACGTTTCATTTCTATTGCGTATTTGCGTACCTACATTCATAGCCTTGCTCATTTACCCTTCGTATCTATTTTCATCTTCGCATTCATATCTCCCTTTCATACCCATGGTCATATCATATACATTGGATATACATAGCCCTTACTTGGCACTTACATGGTCTTAATATATATATATATATACGTACTCTTATCAATGTCATCCGCATAACTCATTCGTACTCCTATAGATGTCACATACATAGCATTTATATAGCATACCCGACCACGAAGGTTCGGTGTTTCACGTACCTGGCCCTACCAAGGCTCGTCGCACTGCCCTACCAAGGCTCGGGGTTTGTTCGTACCCAACTGCAGTGGTGCGCGCGCATCGTTACATATAGATATACATATATATTATATTCAGTATATTCTACCCGGTCATATAAGCTCGGTGTTCACAATAGCCTCTCATGGGCACACATACATATTCATTATATTCTACCCGGCTATACAAGCTCGGTGTTCACAATAGCCTCTCATGGGCACACATACATATAAGCTCATATCTTTCTTTAGCCTTTTTACTATCGTCATTCATTACCTTCAATCCTTAGAGTATTACTCGTCGTATAAGGAACTTAGTACAATCGTATCATTAGAGCATCATAAGCTTAATAGCTTCTAGAGATAGAATCATTGGAGAACATCGTGAACTCGTATGAAGATAAATATTGACCAAAGAACCATGCCTTATGAAAGAAGGGTTAGCCTTACATACCTTTTCGTGCAACTATTCTATCATTTGAGCGTTCTTCTTCAAGGCTCACGTTATACCTTCATTGAAGTGCATACTCATATTAGATACTAGATAGCTTAGCATTCATGACTAATTCTAGAGAAAATCGGACGGCATCTCCTTTATTTATACGACTTCCCTCGTATTACATATCAACTCCCAAACATCAATAATAACGTTCACAATATCATCACAATAGCTTTTAGTCATCTACATTACCCTTACTTCACAATTCCCTTTACTTTATCCATATTCATAGTCATAACTTGACAATACGTTCATTCACATACAATGTCGATTTCCATACTCTCACTATCGTTTATAACATGATCATATTCACAAAGCATCAAGAATCGTAACTCATTCCAAACATTTACTCAAAAGTGATACTATTCACACATTCATGACCCATTTCTTATATTCTTTTGTAATCCAAGTGTTTCAACTTCCAAATACTTCAAACAACATGAAAACATCATAAAACTTACCATAGATGGTGTAGGATTGAACCTTGATGGCATATACCTCACTTGAGCAAAACCCTAGATTTTCCTTCACTTGAATTCTTTGCTTTTGATGAACTTTAATGGATTTCCTTACTTTGATTCACCTGGTTTAATGATAAAAACCTTTGATTTCCTTTGGATTCTTGTTTATGAAATACATATGATGCCTTAGAGACTTTAGAGAGAAGTGGAGAGATGTTGGGAATGAAATAATGAAGTTGGAAACACATTTAAAGACTTGAAACATTTCAGCCCGTCGGGTGTTCCACGGACTGTTCCACGGTCCGTGGAACCCAGTGTTGTCCATGAAGCTGGTCGTGGTTCATGACCAGCCAGTTGTCTCCTCTGCTGGTAGTTCCACAGACCCATCCACGGTCCGTGGAACACAATGCTGGCCGTGGAACCCAGCCGTGAAACTCACTGCTTCACCAAGTTCGATCCCGTCATCTCGTTTGATCTCCAATCCTTATGAAACCTTCTTAGCACTTGTTTATTACTTCATTAACAATCTAAGAGGCATTATAACTCTTCCCCAACACATCATTAAGTTTTCATCAACTTACTACTCATAAATCCTTTCCGATACTTATCGTATACATGGCCTTCTCTTGGCAACTATCTCGCCTAACATCGAATGTCTTTCAAATCTTATTTACAATCATCAAATGCTATTTCTTACCTATTGAAACATTGCATACTTCGTGATCTTCATTATCTTGCTCACTGTGCACTAACGGAAAATTTTTCGAGGTGTAATATTCTCCCCCCTTAAGAACATTCGTCCTCGAATGTTAAGCACTCGGGGATTCTACAAAAATTTCGCCAGAGTTTCCCCTATAATATGGCACTACCATCCTGTCACAACAACCCATAATATCAATGCCTCACAGGGCCATAACATAATAGCAATATAATTTGGCCACACACGACCCAAATGCATAAAAGAAGAGGATACATACCTTATGATCTTGACGTCTCATCTTGGCCCTCTTCCGGGGGCTGGAATAAGTGCGGATATTTGGATTTCATGATTTCTTCCGCTTCCCATGTCATTTCTTCTCGAGTATTGTTTCTCCACAAAACTTTAACTGAGGCCACTTCTTTGTTTCTAAGCCTCCGTACTTGCCTATCTAATATGGCAATGGGTTTTTCATCATAAGCTAACTTTCCTGTTACTTGAACATCATTTATTGGGACGATCCTAGTAGGATCTCCAACACATTTACGAAGCATCGAGACATGGAAAATTGGATGGGCTGACTCCAAATCAGGAGGTAGATCTAATTCGTAAGCCACTTTTCCTACTTTGCGCATAATTTCATAAGGCCCAATATACCGGGGACTAAGTTTTCCCTTTTTTGCCAAATCTCATAACGCCTTTCATCGGCGACACTTTCAAGAATACCCAATCTTTGACTTGGAACTCTAAGTCTCTTCGACGATTATCCGCATAGGACTTTTGACGACTTTGGGCTGCCAACAACCGATCTTGTATGAGCTTAACTTTCTCTATGGCTTGTTGGACCAAGTCCGGCCCTATCAATTTAGCCTCTCTTGTTTCCAACCACCCAATTAGGGATCTACATTTTCGCCCATATAAGGCTTCATACGGTGCCATTTGAATGCTAGAATGATAACTATTATTATAAGCAAATTCAATGAGTGGCAAATGATCATCCCAATTTCCTCCAAAATCTATCATACATGCTCGCAACATATCCTCAAGAGTTTGAATGGTACGCTCAGCTTGTCCATCAGTCTTTGGATGAAATGCCGTGCTAAGGCTCACATAAGTCCCCAAACCCTCTTGAAAGGATTTTCAGAAATTAGCCGTGAACCGAGTACCTCTATCGGAGATAATAGATACTGGAACACCATGAAGTCGCACTATCTCTTTAACATAGAGCTTTGCATAATCTTCCGCTACATACGTCGATCTGACTGGCAAGAAATGAGCGGACTTAGTAAGTCTATCCACAATCACCCATATGGAATCATACTTTCGTCGAGAATGGGGTAAGCCTGTAATGAAGTCCATGTTAATCACTTCCCACTTCCAAGTTGGGATTTCTATAGCTTGCAACAATCCGCCCGGCTTTTGGTGCTCGATTTTCACTTGTTGACAATTGGGACATTGAGCTATAAATTCTGCTATGTCTTTCTTCATCCCATTCCACCAATACATGGATTTAAGATCATGATACATTTTTATTGCTCTGGGGTGGATAGAATAACGGGAACAATGAGCTTCTCTCAATACTTGATGGCGTAGAGCTGCCACATTAGGAACACATAATCTACTTCGACATCGGAGAACTCCGTCTCCTGTAATCTCAAATGATGACTCCTCCTCCTGAGGGAGCGTATCCCTGTACTGCACTAGCATGGGATCTTCGTATTGTCGCTCTTTCACTTCCACTACTAGCGACGAAACTGCTGAATTATGAATGGTAGTTCCCCTGCTACCTGAGTCCACTACTCGAACTCCTAGGCTAGCTAAGCGCTGGAGCTCACGAGTCATTTCTCTTTTTCTACGATTGTACATCACATAAACTTCCCATAGATCTGCGGCTAAGAGCGTCAGCCACAACATTTGCCTTTCCGGGGTGATATAGAATGTCAACATCGTAATCCTTTAGCAATTCCAACCATCGTCGTTATCGCAAATTCAACTCCTTCTGCTTGAAGATATACTGGAGGCTCTTGTGATCTGTATAAATATCTACATGGACACCATATAAGTAATGTCTCCATATCTTTAATGCATGAATCACTATGACCAATTCAAGATCATGGGTTGGATAATTCTTTTCATGCTTTCGTAACTGCCTTGAAGCATATGCAATCACCTTGCCATGTTGCATCAATACACAGCCTAGGCCAACGCCTGATGCGTCGCAATAAACAACATAAGTTTCCAATCCCTCTGGAAGTGTTAGGACTGGTGCAGAAGTCAATCTGTCTTTTAGTTCTTGGAAACTACGTTCACGAGTATCCGTCCATTGAAACTTTCGATTTACCGGGTCGATTTTGTAAGTGGTAAATCGAAGAAAAACCTTCAAGAAATCTCCTGTAATATCCTGCTAAGCCCAGAAAGCTACGTACCTCCGTAGGAGTTGTGGGCCTTGGCCAAGTCTTTATGGCTTCAATCTTTTGACTATCTACCCGGATACCATCGGCTGAAACAATGTGCCCCAGAAATGTCACCGAGTTCAACCAAAACTCGCACTTAGAGAATTTGGCAAACAACCCTCGAGTTTGAAGAACTCTGAGGACAGTACGCAAATGATCCGCATGTTCTGCCTCGGATCTAGGATACACCAAAATGTCATCGATGAATACAATCACGAACAAATCTAGGAAGGGCCTGAACACATCATTCATTAAATCCATAAACACTGCCGGTGCATTAGTTAGCCCAAATGACATCACCGGAACTCAAAATGGCCATATCTTGTTCGAAAGTACATCTTAGGGATATCTTTCTCCCTAACTCTCACTTGATGATACTCGGATCTCAAATCTATCTTGGAAAACCATTTGGCACCTTGTAATTGATCAAACAAGTCATGGATCCTTGGAAGAGGACATTTATTCTTGATTGTCACCTTGTTCAATTGCCGATAATCAATGCACATTCTCAAAGAGCCATCTTTCTTTCTGACAAATAGTACGGGTGCTCCCCACGGGGATGAACTAGGCCTAATAAAGCCTTTCTCAAGCAAATCTTTCAATTGCTCCTTTAACTCTTTCAGTTCTGCGGGAGTCATTCTATAGGGAGGAATAGATATAGGCTTAGTGTCTGGCAACACATCAATGGCAAAATCAATCTCCCGCTCGGGAGGATGGCCTGGAAGCTCTTCCTGGAATACATCCGGAAATTCATTCACTACAGGAACTGACTGAAAAGTCGGCGGTTCAGCTTCTACATCTTGAACCCGCACTAGATGATAAATGCACCTTTTTGTGATCATTTTCCTTGCTTTTAGATAGGAAATAGACCTACCCTTTGGTGACGCCGTATTTCCCTTCCATTCTAAAACTGGTTCTGCCGGAAATTGGAAACGAACCATCTTCATTCTACAATCGACATTGGCGTAGCAAGAAGCCAACCAATCCATGCCCATAATAACATCAAAATCCACCATTTGTAACTCATGCAAATCAATCATAGTACGGCGATCACAAATCACAATTACATTATTTCTATATACCCGGCTAGCTATTACCGATTCACCAACGGGTGTAGACACCTCAAAAGGCTTAATCGACTCCGGTTTGATTCTAAACCGACCCGCAATATACGAGGTAACATATGACAATGTGGAGCCGGGATCTATCAAAGCATATACATCATGAGAAAGTACCGATAATATACCTGTGACAACATCGAGAGAAGACTTAAGATCTTGGCGTCCAGCCAAAGCATAAATACGGTGCTGAGGACCGCTAGAACTGGGGGCTATCCCCCTGCCTCTACCACGGCCGATTGGCGCATGTGAACCTGGCCCCATAGGGCGTATAGATGCTGAAGATTCGGCTACTGACCCTGAAGGCTGGGTCCTACCTCTGCCACTAACTGAGGGGCAATCTCGCATAATATGGCCTGGCCGATCACATGAATAGCAACCCTCTGAGCCCAATCTGCACTGACCCCAATGTAGCTTCCCACACTAGGAGCATCATGGCACGAGTGGCCTCGCTTGACCCGAATATCCTCTAAACTGAAATCCCGAAAAGCTCTGACTCGGCCCGGGATGAATAGATCTATCAAATCTCTGGCCTAAATACCGTGGAGGCGCACTAGTCATAGAGTAGCCCGAATGTCTAGAAGACTGCTATCTGTGCCCACCTCTATACTCATTCATCGGACCCGAAGATCTAGCCCTCTTGCTATGCCCTCTATCATGCTCACTTCTTTGTTGTTGTAAGCTTTCTTCTAAATTTTGGGCATGGGCTTGGATGCGTGCAATATCCATATTGTCCTGAAGGGACGCAGTCAAGCATCTGTCCATCAAATGTGGCCCTAGGCCTTTCACAAACCGGTGAACCCGATCACCCATATCCGCTACCATGGCCGAAGCATACCTAGCCAAGGAATTGAAGCGGAGGCTATATTCTAGAGCACTCATGCTCCCTTGTCTTAGATTCAAGAACTTGTCGGCTCTAGCTCGCCGAACTTCTGGGGGCAAATAATGTCGGAGGAATGCATCTACAAACTCTTGCCATATCGAGGGAGGTGCATTGTCTCCCCGTGAAGCCATCCATACCGTGTACCAACATACCGCAACGTCCCTCAATCTATAGGACGCTAGCTCCACCGATTCGGTGTTTGAAGCATGTACCAACTGGAGCGTCCTCAACATACCATTAATAAAATTTTAAGGGTCCTCATCCAGCTTTGATCCAAAGAATTCCGGAGGGTTCAAACTAATGAAGTCACGGGCTCTTGCACTAACAGCCCTATCACCTTGCCCTGAACTTGGCCTCTGAGTCTGGGCCGCAACCAATTGAGTCAGCAAATTAATAGCCTCTTTTACATCTTGGCCTAAAGCATCCGGTGGAGGAGCCGGAGGTGCTGGAGCTGGGGCTGAGGCTCCTTCACGCTCCTCTAATATAGGCACTGATCGAGAGGACTGAGATTGAGCCACACTTTGGGACTCACTTTCTTCTACTACCGGTGGCGGTGCTCTTTCAGCCCGCTTTTCTGCCACCGTCATGCCCTTTTGGGCTACTGAAGCCTTTCTCTTTACAGGCATTTCTGAAATACACAACATATCGTCAAGAAGTTCTTTCATCATAGCTCTATCGCACGATTTCTTATGAAGAAAGAAGGTCATTCATTCCTAAAATGTCCGTAGCTTCTTGTTTATAAGTGTGGCGCGCAACACACCCATAACCAAGACTCTACTAGACACGGCTCGTAGACATACCCTAGGACTGGAATCTGCTACGATACTCACTTTTGTCACGACCCAATCTGAGGGCCGCGACGAGCACCCGGTGCAAGCCCACCCGGGCACCTCTTAACATACTTATACATCACATCTAGGTGAGCCACATAGTTAACTCATGCTTTTCATTCATCATCATTCTAATCTCATTGGGCAGTAACACATCTATATCATCATCAACAACTATGCCCATACAAATGTACATAAGCCGACGAGGCTATCAACATAATATCCCAAAATATAGGCCAACAAGGCCGAACATATCTAACCATATACACATGTCTATGAGCCTCTAAGAAGGGTACTTCATATCATATCATATGGGCGGGACAGGATCCCGCCGTGCCCATGGATATATACACAAAAAAATCTATACTGAAAGCTGATTATTGTTACACCTCAAATTTTTTTTTCCGTTGATGCACAGTGAATAGGCTAATGAAGAGCACGAAGTATATGGTGTTTGGATAAGTAAGAAATAGCATTTGATGATTCTAAGTAATGTTTCAAAGACATTCGATGTTAGACGAGAATGTTGCCAAGAGAAGGCAATGCCTGCGATAAGTATTGGAAAGGATTCGCGAGTAGCGAGTTAACGATGATTTAACGATGTTGTGGAGAAGAGTTATAACGTCCATTAGATTGTTAATGCGGTGATAAACAAGTGTTAAGAAGGTTTCATAAGGATTGGAAATCGAACGAAGTGACGAGAACAAGATCAGTGGACTGATGGGTTATACGGCCCATTATACGGACCGTATAATGTTATACGGACCGTATAATAGACCGCAGGACCATCACAGTGAAGGTCCCTCACTGGTGGGATTATATGGTCACTTATATGGACCGTATAAATTTATACGGACCGTATAATGGACCGTATAATGGTCACAGAGAAGAGGCGTTGAAGGGTCTATTTCACGGTCACTTATATGGACCGTATAAGTTTATACGGACCGTATAAGTGTCCGTATAATCTCCCGACAGATCAGATTTTTTGAGTTATTAAAAAGGGGGCCAAGTTCATTATTTCATTTCCATTTTCACTCCCTCTCTCTAGAACTCTCTAGAACACTTCTCCCACATAAATTCAAGAGATATTAGTGATCATCTACATCAAATGAAGTGAATCAAGTGTGAGAAACCCATTAAAGTTCATCCAAAACAAGAAATCCAAGTGAAGGTGAAACTAGGGTTTTGCTCAAGTGAAGTGTTTGCACCCAAGGTTCATTCCTACACCATCTAAGGTAAGTTTTATGGCATTTCCATGTTGTTTAAGGTATTTGAAAGTTGAAACACTTGGATTGCAAAAAGGATACGGAAATGGGTCATGAATGTGGGAATAGTGTCACTTTTGAGAAAATGTTTGGATTGAGTTATGATTCTTGATACATTATGATTATAATCATGTTATGAATGATATTGAGAACATGGAATAGACATTGTATGTGAACGAACGTAATCGTGTGTTATGACCATGAATATGGATAATTGGAAGTGAGTTGAGAAGTAAGGATAATGTAGGTGAATAAAGGCTATTGTGATGATGTTGTGAATGCTATTAATGATGTTTGGGAGCTGATATATGATATGGAAGGAGTCGTATAAATAAAGGAGATGCTGGCCAATTTTCTCTAAGTTTTAGTCATGTATGCTAAGTTATCGACTCTCTAATGTTAGTATGTACTCTAATGAAGGTAGAAACGTGAGCATTGAAGAAGAACGTGCAAGTGATAGAATAATTGAATGGAAAGGTATGTAAGGCTAACCCTTCTTTCATAAGGCATGGTTCTTTGGCCAAATATCTATCTTTCTATGAGCCTACGATATTCTCCAATGATCCTATCTCTAAAAGCTACTAAGCTTATGATTCTCGATATGATCCGATTGTACTAAGTTCCTTATACGACGAGTAATCCTTTAAGGATAGATGTAATGAACGACGATAGTAATAATGCTAAAGATGCTTATATGTATATATGCCTATGTATGGCTATTATGAAACCCCGAGCTTATATGGCCAGGTAGAATGTATAGAATGTATATATATATACGATGCGCGCGCACCACTGCAGTTGGATACGAATAACACTGAGCCTTGGTAGGGCCAGGTATGTATGACACTGAGCCGTGGTAGGGCCAGGTATGTGAAACACCGAACCTTCGTGGTTGGGTATGCTATATAAATGCTATGTATATGACATCAATATGAGTACGAATATGTTAAGTATATGTAAATGCTATGTAAAGACTCTATATATGCAATGTATATGATATGAATATGAGTATGAATGGAAATACGAATACGAATACGAAAATGGATACGAAGGGTAAATGAGTACGAATACGTATACGGAAACGGATAAGGATGTGTGTACACGGATACGCAATAGAAATGGAATGTCCCTTTGAAAAGCAAGTAAGTGCTATGACGATGATACTATTATCTCCCATCCTATGCTATTTCATATGTTGTCTATTTTGCTTTCATATTGATGTTGATCATGCTTTACATACTCAGTACATTCTTCGTACTGACGTCCTTTTGTTTGTGGACGCTGCGTCATGCCTGCAGGTGGCCAGGGAGACATACTTGATCCATAGCTATATTTCTCAGGGACTATATAGCGGAGCTCCATTTCATTCGGAGCCACAGCCTTTGGTTTAGATTCTTATGTGTACATACTTATGGGCACGGCGGGGTCCTGTCCCGCCTATATGATATGACATACTCTTCTTAGAGGCTCGTAGACGTGTATATGGTTAGATGTGTTTGGCTTTGTCGGCCTATATTTTGGATATTATTTTGTTAGCCTCGTCGGCTTATGTACATTGATATGGGCATGGTTGCTAATGATGACGTAAATGAATTGTCACCCAATGGGATTAGTGTGATTGATGAATGAGAAGTATGCTTTAACTATGTGGCTCACCTAGAAGTGATGTGAAAGTATGTTAAGGGGTGCCCGGGTGGGTTAGCACCGGGTGCCCGTCGCGGCCCTCCGGTTGGGTCGTGACAATTATACGGCCAAACATACGGCCAGTATAATTTATACGGCCCGTATGTTGGGCCGTATAATGCCCAGTTCTTCCGAACTCATTCTCATTGACTCGTTTGATCTCCAGTCCTTATGGAACGTTCTTGACACTTGTTTATCACTTCATTAGCAATCTAAGGGAAGTTATAACTTTTCTCCAAAGCATTATTAAATCATCATAACTTGTTACTCGTAAATCCTTCCCGATACATATCGTATGCCTTGCCTTCTCTTGGCAAACTTTCTTCTCTTACCTCGATACATATCGTATGCCTTGCCTTCTCTTGGCAAACTTTCTTCTCTTACCTCAAAATTCTTCTCTTACCTCGAACTTGCTAATTGTGCAGGTCTTTGGTGCAACAAGAGTCTCTGTTCAAAGAATTTCCACACTGATGGGAAGTGAATTTGAGATGAGCATGATGGGACAACTGAATTTCTCCTTGGAATTGCAAATCTAGAAAACCTCGACTGACACAATGATACATTAGCTAAAGTATAAAGAATTGCCCAAAAGGTTCAAAATGGAAGATGCAAAAGCAATTGACACTCCCACTGCTACTGCCATAAAACTTGATTTGGATTAGCCCGGTCAAGCTGTTGAGCAAAAATTATATGAAGGTATGATTGGCTCTCTCCTGTATCTCATTACAAGCAGACCTGACATAGTATTTAGTGTGGGACTTTGTGTAAGATTTTAATCAAACCCTAAAGAATCCCACCTAAAATCTGCGAAAAGAATCTTGAGATACTTGAAAGGAACAAGTGAGTTAGGACTGTGGTACCCACAATGCAGCAACTTCAACCTATACTTGGGGAGATTTGATTGATTCTGAATTCTTTAATTCAGAATAAAGGAGCTCGCTTTTCCGTTAAGAGTCGGTAACCCGTTCCCGTCTTTGTTTCTATTGCATTCTATCTCATCGTATCACATTCGTTACGCGAGATTAGAAAATCACCATCAATACCTCGGTCTAGGTCCGAGATAATCCTTTGTTCCATAGCCACAGGGCTATTTACAACTAGCCAATTAAGAAGTCTCAAATGTACTAGCACCGCATCAAAGATGCGATCATCGATTCTCCCGAGAAGTCACAATTGCCGCGAGCAAAGATATTAATGACGAGGAAGGCTTTTTTGTTATGCTACTAATACTTGCTGTCTGCTATTCCGCCAAGCTTTGGCGAGGAAGAGTTACGGGGCGTAAAACAAAAAAATACGACGATCGGGCATACTATGTGTAATGATTCCCCCATTCACGATAAATAAAAAGATAAAAAGAAAATCCATTCCATTTCGACAAAAGACCCACACCCAAGTTCCATTGCTTTTGGTTCGCTATCCCGATCATGATTTTCCTACCCCCAGAGGGAAAGGTACTTCCCTTTTGGGCCAATATGCTGAAGCTGATTATGCAGGGTATCGAGTGGATAGAAAAAGCACTACAGGTATGACAAACTTTCTTGGATCATCTTTGGTCTCCTGTGCCACCAAAAAGAAAAATTTTGTAGTCTTGTCTATAGCTGAGGCAGAGTATGTTGTTGCTGCTACTTGTTGTGCTCAATTTCTATAGATCAAGCAACAATTAAATGATTCTGGTATGAAAATTGATTGCGTTCCCATGTTTTGTGATAAATATGGTGCTATTAACATTGCTAATGTAACGACTCGCTTAGTCATTTTGAGCTTCTTGCCTTAACTTTCCTAAAATACCCTTCCTATAATTTTATATGGGTATTTATGACTTGCGGGGATGGGTGACATGGTTCCCGAGGAAATCAGGCTGGTTTTGGTTTGGTTTTAGTGAAATTTGCATTTTCTAAGTTAAGGAAATGAAGATACTTAACCAAAGTCAACATCGGGGTAGATGCATTATTTTAGGAGTTTCTTCAATTCTATTAGGTCTGGAATGCGATTTTTGACTTAGTTAAGCCTTTGATTTGGGTCTCGAGGCATTCGGATGTGTTTTGGTTATTTGGTTGGAAAGTTAAAATTTTGATGTTTTGGAGTTGACCTTGGTTAACATCGGGTCAAGGTGACCTCATTTGATAATTCCGAGTGCGCGAGTGAGTTCTTAGCGTGTTTTATGATAGAAATGCATATTTTCTTTGTGTCCGGGCGAGTCCGAATGAGTTTTGAGTGTTAGATCGGGACTTGGTGACAACCAGAAAAGTATGATTCAGCTACTTTCAAGTGTCATCGCTTCCAGTTCGCATTTGCGAGGTCTTGCGTGCATTTGTGAGAATTGGTCGGGGAGGGGGTTTCTGCAATTGCGATGGTTTGTCCGCCGTTCGGAGCTCGCCTTTTCGAGCCAGGGGTCAAAATTGCGAAGACCCCTGGCAGTATTAGATATCCTAATTTCGTGAAAACATTTCATTCTTTCATATTTTGAGTTCTAGACTTCGGATATGAGAGATTTCAAGGGCATTCTTCAAGATTCGATTTGGGGTAAGAATCTATCCTTAATCTAATCATTTCCTTATGTTTTCATCCATTAATTAGCGGTTTCTTCCATGGTTTCCAACTTGTAATCTAGGGTTTTCATAAGAAAGGGTTTTTTATTGAGATTATGAAATTGAGGATCCATTTGTGGTTAGTGTTATGGTTCACTTTTACGCAAGGCATAAAAGCTACTTCATAATTGTGGACTCTTTTGGATTTTTGTATTTCTAGAGTCACCACCTAATTTATAGGGAAATTAGGAAAACCAAGTTAAAAGGATTTTTTCAAACAAGAGAAAAATCCTTTTTAAACCAGAGTGCGAGGTAAGGGTTCTGGTGATCCCATAGGGAAGGTTTTAAGCACCCTAGTGTTAAAGATCCGTAGAATACGGTTGACTTTCGAGCTTCAATGTGTGATTATTGTAATTATTTGCTAAAAAAGAGTTTACTTTCTTGTAAAACTGTCATGGCATATCACAAATTACTTTGGAAAAAATTCATTTATATGAGGATAAGAGGTAGATTTCCCTTATATAAGGTTTAGAGTCATTCCATTTTCAGTCCAAAAACACACTTAAGATCACTCTTAAGTAGACTCCAACTAATTTTGGTCCAACGTCATATCTTTAGTCCTTATAAAAAAATAGTTTGAGTGTATCCCCTTTGCAAATATGCCATAGGTTTATACAAGGTTACAAAAAGAGATTCTCAATTACTTATTTATTTGAAGGTCAACCATATCCTATTTTAAACCCTTTTCTCAAAATAAATATCAAGTGTATTTCGTCTTGTTTACTTGACTTAAGGCTAGGCTTGGGCCAAAAGGTTTGAAATCCTTAAGTTTTTTCTTGATTTCGAAATCCATTTTCACACTTACATCCCCCCCCTTTTTGAAATCTGTCCTTTTTTTTTTTTTAATTTCCTTTAAGAACCCTAAAATCATTTCAAATCTTTATCTCTAAAATGCCCAAAACAGTTTCAATTTCAAATCAATATCTAAATGTTGCACTTTCTCAAATTCGCATACATATATATGTACTCCTTATACCATCTCAGTTTTAAAAGAGATTATCAATTTGGAAAATCATTTACCATGTTTCATGCTTCATCTATCCTTTGTTAATTCTAAGTTTGAAAATCATTTGAAAGTTTTCTAATCCATTCTACACGGTATATATATAACTAAGTTCTAACCATTTGGGCTTTAATATTTACACATACATAAACACAAAGATGAAATAAAAGGAGAAATGTTAGGCTGGTGGGCCTACCGAGCCCACCAATTGCCATTTTCACCCATGGTTGGGCCTTCAATCTTTCGGACTCTATAAAAGGAGAGTGTTGGGCCTCTAGCCCAATAGAGGTTAGTGATGCATTGGCTCGAGTGGCCCAGCAATGAGAATTCAATGCAAGGGGGGGGGGGGGGGATACCGGTTAGAGGGCATCTAAACTTACTAAATTATTTAAACACAATAATGATTGGCATGTGGTTATATGTATGTCAATGCATATATATCAATCATTGTTTAATACCAACATAAATCAAAACCAACAGATTCTAATAACAAAATTAATATAAGCCCAATAGTATGGAAAAGAGGCCAGAAGCCCAAAACAGTAGCAATGTGATATAAAACAGGCCCAATTGACTTAACTGCAAAGTAACACTTAGTTGGAAAAGGGCCCAAATCCACTTTAACATGCAAACAAGCATGATATACCAGAGGTATACATAATATATCACCTAATATATACCAGGGTATATAGAGAGTGTATATCATGTATACCTAGTGTATATTAACCCCTAATGAACCAGATAAGGAAGAGGGAAGATGAGAGCCAGTTAAGCAAATAGAGATGGATATGCATTTCAAAACAAAGTCCAATACCTCAGATTTTTACCCATGTATGTAGATTACATACACCAACATGCTCGATATACTCATTTTGCAAAGATTATCATGATGCTTATTTTCAAAGACTCATGTACAACAACTAATGCTTCAGTCACTTCTAAAAGAGGAAAGACACAGAAATTCCATGCTATATTCATCTCCTAAGCTTAACTTTCCAAGTCCAGTATTCAATCAGAGGTAGTACCCAGTTTTAGACATTTTCCAGTTAACAGAAACCAAATGGACCCTTACATAGATAGGGCATAGATGTAGCTAAAACATCCTTTTTCCTCTAAGACTGGACTGACTTACACATAGTTTTTCTTCAACAACCAAAAAATGAAAAGGGGAAAAGAGAAAAGCAACCATAGAGAGGACTTTTTTGAGCAATCTTAAGCCATGTATATGTTCACCCCTACACCAAATCCCGATCCATGTAAATTTAACATGTTTATACTAGAAATCATTGTCATAAAGACAAATCACAACAACAATTGGATGGGGATGGGGATGGGGATGGGGAAAGAGGATATTCATGTCAATCAACAAACATATTCATAACCAGAGATCTTTCTTCTCTTTTCAATTATCATCTTTTTATAGCTTTTACTTGTTCGGATCACAGCGGGTCCCATGGGAACATGGACTAACAAAGAGGAACCCCAACAGCCTAGGATCAGTTGTACTAGGCTGAGTGGATGAACTTAAAGCCTTTCCACACCTTTCCCTAGCCATAGTTAAGTCTCTCATTGCTTTACCATGCCCAAGTGACAACCTCTTAACCTCTTTTACATTTAGGTGATTAAAACAAATTCCTTTTTTCATCTTAGGTGTACGCTCTCAGTTTAAACATGATCATTCATTCAAACAGGACTTAGTGACACATGCTTACATATAGAGGACAGACTTGGTATAAATGGAAAAATATAAACATGAGACATCAGACATCATGATGGTTAGGACAGTGGCTAAGGCTAAACAACACATAGGTATATGTATGACTCAAACTGAATTTAAACAGGGACACATGCACCTACCAATAAGTGAATATAAAACAGTGATAACTAGACATACAAGTAGACTCCTTCTTAAACTTAGCAGACATAAATTTAAGCAGGAATTGGTACATGAGGACATTAATGACATATGACATGACTAAATTTGGACATAAATAATGTTCAAACAAACTATGGACTAGGTAGCTTTTCTAATAAGTGTCTGATTAGATGATATCCATGCTAAACAAACTTGTATTTATGTAGATAACGTTGATACTTAGCCTAATGCATGTTTGGTTATCCTATTTCTCAAACCACACTTAAACATGTTAAACAGAGTAGTACTAATAACGTTTAGGCCAATCTGGCAGTGACTAAACCAGCATGATCAAAGAGGAAGTTCCATTATAATAACTTCCTAGCAAACAGGTTTTCTCAATGAGATATACCATTAAACAATGGAACATTGAATATGCTAATGAAGTAAAGAGGAAGTTAAACACCAATCCACTTACAGAGCCTATAGGCATGTTTGACTACTAACTCACACAGCCTTTTACTTAGACCCTTGAAACATAATGGTAGATGAACTAATTAGGTTTGAGCTAAACTAGGGTTAAACCAACAGGGAAGATGTAACAACCTGTTACACCTTGGAATTTTGTGTCGCTCGCATTATGAACATTCCAATGTAAAACTTAAGTGGACATGAAGCCCTTGTAAGGTGAAGAAGGATGTTTGATGATTCTAATTAAGATTCCAAAGGCATTTGAGGTTAAGGAAGTAAGTCGTCGGAGAAAGTTAAGGTTGAGCTAAATTTTGGGAAATTTCGTATCATTTGAGCTTTGCGATACCTAAAATCACCTTGAGGAAGAGATATGAGGTCCCTTAGATGGTTAATGAAGTGTTTTACAAGTGTCAAGAAGGTTCCATAAGGATTGGAGTTTGAACGAATCGATGCGAGAAGTTTTCGAAAAACTGTGGATTATACGACCACTTATACGGACCGTATAAAGTTATACGACCCATATAAATGGTCCATATAACCATGGTAGAGAAGGGTTTTTCCATGGTGGGATTATACGGTCACTTATACGGACCGTATATGTCACGACCCAACCCCGTAGGCCGTGACTAGTGCCCGATCTGGGCACCCAAACACACCTATCAAACGCTATCACAAGGTATATCAAACGCATCCAAGTATCCAACAGAAGCCGACAAGGCTATGTCTCAAATTTAGATAATTTCCAGAAAAATTTCGGCAGAGTTTCCTTTGTTTTACGGACTATCCAAAATAACCCTGCGCACAGAAAATACCAACAAAGGCCACACAGGGCCAACAACACAACATATATACACATATGCGGACCGGCCGCCGCGGCGAATGGGATCGCCCAA
This sequence comes from Lycium ferocissimum, assembly GCF_029784015.1. Taxonomy (NCBI): domain Eukaryota; kingdom Viridiplantae; phylum Streptophyta; class Magnoliopsida; order Solanales; family Solanaceae; genus Lycium; species Lycium ferocissimum. Next base: position 19,535 of record NW_026714128.1, read on the forward strand.
ACACAACATATACAAACACAACCGTACGAAAGTAGGCACAACCCACAAACATGTCCACAGACCTCTAAACAGACAGACAGAATCATATGACGGGACGGGGGCCCCGCCGTACCCCCGAGCAAACAAATATATACACCACGGACAAATATGTACCAAAGGTAGGCTCGGAATAAGAAGCACTCCAAGACCGTCGATGAAAATCCTAGGCCGGCGGATCACCAAAATACGTACTCGCGGGCATGAAACGCGCCCCCGATGAAAGGGGTCAGTACGGAATATGTACTGAGTATGCAAAGTAGAAATATACAATATATCAAATCTGAGTCATAATCGAAGCGGAAATACAGAAAGTAAGTACATATCCAAAATACCAAAACGTTTACTTATTAATAATATTTTTCTCAAGAAAACGAATTATGCATAGGACTCAGTGTCACACCACATACCGCGGTCAAAATCCAGCGGCACTATCACATCACATAACATACCGCGGCCAAATACCCAGCGGCAATATCGCAGAATATACCGCGGCCAAATACCCAGCGGCAATATCACAGAACATACCGCGGCCAAATACCCAGCGGCAATATCATATAACGGCATACAAATCATTATTACAAACCCAATAGAATAACCAAAGCGTACTATTATTTCCAACCCAAGGAAATAGTCAATTCAAATTTTCTCCGAATGTCACTCGAAAGCATATCAAGCCAAACTTCGAACTCATAATCCCGTATCAAAATCACATGCATATGAGCAAATAAATAATTAAGCTACCTTTCAAAAATCCGATGACCAAATATATTTACTAACATCGGAAAGTGCGTAAACAAGTTTGATTTATCGGAATTAGTACACCAAAGCTACAACCTTCGAAATCGTCCTTATGTGTCAAACTGTATTATCAAACTCAATAAAGTAGTTAAAATAACTATTTTATAGTAATCGGAGCGATGGTCAAAAGTTCTCTTTCGAAATCTCGCAAACATACCAAAAGATAAATAAAATAGTCATATTTGAAATCGGAATAATCATTACAACATGTTCTTTCAAAAATTGTCTAAATTACATAAAAGGGCATCGCGGGACCCACGGACGGGTGTAGACCCGAGCTGGGCCCGCCTATGGAAAACATACTCATCCTACATCATACAAACTCCTACGAAAATTTCAAAGCAATCCGAGCTTTTCTGAGAAAGTTATGAGCGTTTGAACTTTTGGAAGTGCTAAAGAATAAGCTTTAAAACCAAAAATCAGCTTTCATGACATCTTTACAAATTATGAATGTTATGGCATATGAGCACAAGAATACCAAGGAAACACATGCGAATCATAGACAAGCTCGGATTGCGAGAATAGAGTTTCCTAGAGGCTCGTATCATAGCCTACTTTAACTAAGGCATGCCAAAAAGAAAGGGTACTTTACATACCTCAAACGCTCTCCAAAATGATCCAAACTCAAGCTAAATCCCACCTATGATTCGGGCTGCCCACGATCTATAAACAAGCCATAAAATGCCCAACATTAGCTAATGACTTTTAGGCCTTAAATTCCAAATTCGCCCTAATTCTACAGAAATTTGGGCAGCATTTCCCCTGTAAATAGGCTACCCCGAGAATTTAACTCGGCCATATCAATCAACAACAACAACAACAACCAACCTAGCAACATCAACAACCAATCCGGAAAGCAATACAACAACAATAGCTTTCTTTTCCATCATTTATCAACTTTCATAATTTCAATTCGACGACTTACCTTCAAGCCAAAATCGACGCTTATATATTCACATACTAACCCGAACCCATACCAACAACATTTCAAGACATCCTAAGCAATTCATACAACATTTCCAACAATCCGTAAATTTTCCCAAGTTACCCGAAAACAGCCCCTAACCGAGACACCCCTTTTTCATGCTCCTCCTTTCCAAACCATGATTTGTATCCACAATTTACATTCTAACAATGCTATCTCATCAATATACCAATTACATTAAGCATACAATAACCTCCAAAAACAGTCCGCAACATCACAATATCAATTTGAACCATTAAACATTCATTTCCAACATAGAATTCATAGCGACGACGACCAAAACAATAAGCGATACTAATTCAATTCTTGGCACATAAGGTGACCCATTTTCGGCTAGCACACCAACATACACACATGGATGATTCTCAATCGTTCCTTCACCTTACAATGGTCATAATATACTAACTAGACATTAATTCATAGTTTCAATATCACACAACACACACACCCATCACACGCCCAACCCTCATATATATAACCTCAACTCCAACATACTTTATTTCATGATTTTCAACCATATTAACATACTACAACATGAATATAACCTTCATAACACAAAAACAAGATCAAATCTTACCTTTTCTTCTTCAACTTCACAATAGCCTAGGGTTTCCCAAGATGAAAAATAATGGATTGATCGCTCTAACGATGCTTCCACGCTACTTAGGGACCTCAAAATAATGGGTTTACATCAACAAAATAATTTTAGAAGGACAAGAAATGGGGGTTGAATTTTCTCCCAGCTGGCCGAGAGCCTCCAATGGGGGGTTTTCAGCTTTCTCTTTTTTTTTTTGCAAGTGAAGAATGAACTAAAGATGACTAGCAAGTCATCTTTTAATCCCCCCTTGAGTAGTACAAAAATATTGGCCCACATTAATGAGTTGGATCACTTAAAAGATGACACAAAATTGGTGTGGGCACCACAATCCACTCACATGGTCAACATGGAAAAGTGGATGATTTTCCACATCCAATTTTATCACTTTTGGTCCCAAATTTTCCTAATTGTTCCATACCAATAAATTCATGCACAACTTATATCTCAAAATAAAATCGAAGGTCAAAAATCCCGACTTTGTATCCTGGAATAGTTTTGTCCTTAACTTATCATAATTAATCCGGATTATTCCAATATACAAAAATACGGGTTCTAACAGTATAAGTGTCCGTATAACCAAGACGGGCAACTTTTCTTTTTTGTATAAATAGATGACCCTTGTTCTATTTTCTCATTTCCAATATTTCCTCAAGTCTTAAAAGCCCTAGAACCTTTTCTCAAACTTATTCTCCACAAGCTCAAGAGAAATCTAGGATCAAATAGCAAGAATCAAAGGATCCAAGTGTTGGAAGGCTCAATAGGGTTTGTAGAACTCAAGATTTTCTTTGGTATTGAAGCTAGGGTTTTCATACAATTTGGTAACTTGATCCAAAGCTCATTTCTATGATATGAAAGGTTAGTTTCCATGACTATTTCATGTTTTTAAGAATGTTTGGTTGTTGGATAACTTGGATAAGGGAAGATGGTAGAAAATGAAGTTCAAATGTAGAATTCATGATATTTTGAGTAGCAACTTCCCTTGGGTTATCATTGTTAGAATGTTATGATTATAATCTCGTTATGAAGGGTAATAATGATGACAAGAAAGTGTTGTGTATGATTGTGTAAAGGGTTGACATGAAGTTGTTGATATAAGTTGAATGTGAGAATGAATTGTGAACTTAATGAAATGTGACTACTTGGTTATTATATTGTGGATGTTATTATAGTTGTTTGGGAGTTGTTTTGAAATATCATGGAAGTCAATAAAATAGAGGAAATGCTGCCCAATTTTCTCTAGCTCATGAATTATTCTAGTTTGGATTTAAGAGTGTCTTTAAGACTTAACCTTAGTATGACCCTTTTTAAATGTAGATCTTGCGAACATGGAAGGAGAACATTAAACGATTAAGGAGACGTTAAGGCTATTCCTTCTTCATTTTGGCATGATCCTATGTTATGAGCCAACAAACGATTAAATGAGCTTCCATATTAGTCTACTCTTAAAAGCATTAGGAGTATGTCAGTCTTTGATATTCCTATACCCCGTATGATTGTTCCTTCTGTTCATGGGTCTTGAGATTTCTTATAGTGATGATGCTAGCTCAAAAGATGTTCATTGGAGATAGTACGACCATGTGTCACTCTGACAGTTTTATGTACTCAATTTATACATACATTGCATTCATATATTCATATGCATGTTGACCCGTGACCAGAAGACGTTATATACGCGAATATTATGTGTATATAGGGTATGGGGAAAGGGATAGGCGTTATATACACATTACCACCTGATCAGCTGGTGCACTTTGATGATAATATATGGATCGGGCCGTACGTTCCTCGGCACTATTATATGATATATGGATCGGGCAGTACGTTCCTCGGCACTATTATATATGGATCGGGCGGTACGTCCCTAGGCACTATTATATGATATATGGATCGGGTTGAATATTCCTCAGCACTATGACCTATATTTATATACATGAGCATGATTGTCATTGAGAGCATGCAGATTATGCTCCCATAGGGGCATTGGTAGTTATACAGATACTTGTTCATACAAATCTATACAGAAAGTCAGTTTATCTTTGAGTTCGTATTTGGTCCATGATTCTCATGTTTATATTTATGTTGCTCTTATGCCTTACATACTCAGTACATTATCCGTACTGACTCCCCTATTGCTCGTGTCACGACCCAGCTCCGTGGGCCGCGGCTGATGTCCTACTTGGACACCCCAAACAGACGTACATACTAACTCGTTATATGTTTATCTAACTCAAACTTTCATGTTAATTATCTCAAACAGATTAAAAGCAAATATTATCTTAAGCGGTCGCGCGTGCAAAAATTTTCATATCATAGTCAAAAGGGGCGGCGGAATACACATCGCGAACGGATATACACACATATATACAAAAGTACAAATTTACGCCGATCCAAATACATAGATTGGCGGAATATACATCGCCAGATACATACACGTGTACAGACAATTAGGCCGTCTTGGCCGTAATAACAAACGGGACCGCATTAAGACGCAGATCATAAACAAACGAACGCACACATGACCCATGACCCACATATATGACTACGTGCCCTCACAAATCGGGAAACATATGACGGGACAGGGCCCCGCCGTACCCCAAATAATCAAATATACAAAAGCATAAACATCGCAGAAGATAGGTACCAACATATGGGCTCCGGACCAAAAGGAGCACTCTGTAATAGCAGAATGTGCAGCCTACACTGGCAGACCACGAACCTCTGTACCTGCGGGCATGAAACGCAGCCCCCGAAGAAAGGGGGTCAGTACGAAAGATGTACTGAGTATATAAAGCATAAAGTGCAGAAATCCAAACAATAACTGAAGTGAAAGGTACAGAGAGAGAATACCGGATCAATATATACCAAACCTGTACTGAAGACATATGTACATAATGCAAACAGAGATCATGCATAAGGCTCGTGAACGTGGTCACCACTCCGACGCCGGTGCCACACACAAAAGATACTCAGAAGGTTTCAAATCTCCGTACACGAACACAACGAACACAACATATCATATCATCAAACATATCATAAGCCATATCACAGCATAACTCCATAAACGGAACCCGGCCCTATGGCGAGGTCTCGGGAACCGTAACACAGCATACTGCCGAATTTATCATAGTGCGCACGATCACAAACCGGCCCGGGAACCGGCGAACGATATCATAGTAATAGGCACGAGCAGAGTAGTGCGGAAACCATATGCATATACACAATTTAATTCCAAGACTCGACGATTAAATACACATATACATATACTTATACATATTGAAGTCAGAAGGTTCAAAGTAAGTATCGAGTCTGTCAGAATAGTATACACAAGTATGAGCCTTTAAATTTACCAAACTTTCGAAAAATACTTCATAAGCCATTTTTTGAAGATTTAGTGTCGTTTACATTTAGGAGCTTTCAAATAACTTATAGAACAAATCAAACGGAGCCTTAAATGCGTAGGCAAAGGTCCCCTCTTTATACCATACAAAGGTGGATCAAGTAAGACAAACGAAGGAAGTCTCGGGACTAGTGGGCCCACCTCGGGTCAAGTCGAGGTGGCAGACACAAATTACGAAAATTAGACTCTATGGAATCATCCATGTAAATTTCAAAACGATTCTATCACATTTGTGCAAATTATGGATGTTCGGATAGTTTTCCAACAAAACATGAGAGTTATAATTCAATTACATTGAATGAATAGTGCCTAAAATCGACTCGGATTTCGATGAACAGAATTGCCCCCGAGGCTCAAATCTCAACCTAGTATGTCTAGGACATGAAAAGAAGAAAAGGGATAGCTTTACATACCTTTTTCACTTCTTACGCTCGCCCAAACTCAAATCCCGTTTGCTTCAAAATCTACAATTGGTCATAGTTGCCAAATATAAGTTTCAAGCTTTTATGCATTCAAACTTAAATCCATATTTGTCTACCAAAATTTCGGCAGCATTTCCCCTATAAATTCAACATCCCCGAGATTTAAACTCGGCCAAATTAGCAGCAACCATACCAACAACGACACCAACAACATCAGCAATCGACTAGAAACGCATTCTAACATAAATAGTTTTCTTTTCCAAATAATGCAACAACTTCCAATCCAACTTGTATTTTCAAATCTATATTAATATTTTCATGTTCATATACTAATTTAAGATCATTCAAACACAGGCCAAGAATATTCCAAGCCATATATCCAATATTCAACAATTCCATCAATTCCATATTTCACTCAAAATTCCTACATATGCAACAAAACCATCACAACACATTTTCTACTTACAAATTCATGATTCATTACAACCATCCACACCTCACAACTTTGTTTCCATAATATCTTACAATTACGCTAAAATGACATAATCTTCTCCAATCAATTCCAATGCCGACTTAAGCCATTTAACTTTTATTTACATAATGAAGATCACAACAACGCATCTAACATACTAAACAACATTAATTCATTCTCATTCCACCAACCCATACCACACGGCCAACATGCCAATTTTCCAACTTCATCCAATTTTCATTCCACTTTCATTTCCAATACAAATTCCACAATAACCACAACTAAAATACAACATAAAATTCAACTCATCCTAACTATACAACATAGCACATATACGGCCACATGCACACATGCACACCCACTTTGCAAACTTCCATATTTTTATATATTCTACTCATTTCCATATACTACAACACAAACAAACCTTCATAACATAAATAACAAGGAATTGAATTTACCTTTTCCTTCCAAACTTTTCACTTGGCTAAGGTGTTAAATTGATGAAACAAGGACTCAATCTTCCAAAACAACTACACCAAGTTGTAAAGTGGGACCTTGAATTAGTGGAATACCACAAGAAAATAATTTTTGGAAGCAAGATTTTCAAAGGGTGCAAAAATGATGGACGTGGCCGAATGGCCTTCTCTTCTTGTTCTTGTTTCTTTTGTTTTCTCCTTCTATTCTTTCTCTCTTGAAAATTCCATGGATTATGACCAATATAAGCACATGGAAATTATTAAGGGACACATGGGTTGGCTAGCCATATGGCCGGCCACCCATGCCCATTTGGGCTTACTTTTTTTTTTTTTTTTGAGCCCAAACAATTATGGATCCCATTTTTTTTTGTAATTCCGAAACTAATTCTCCAAAATTCCAATTTTCTCTTGACCTTCTTCCGTATTTCCGCTTCAATAATTCTCATGAATATCACACATATGTTAAATAAAATAAAAACATAGCCTTATTTCCCACAAGGCAAGATTATTCCAAATTTTTCAAATGCGTAAAAACACGGGATATAACATCCTCTCTTTAGAACATTCGTCCTCGAATGTTAAATTAGCTCTATAGGGTCTCACGAGCATTTCGGGGGAGTTTTTCCTATTATTGTTTCGCCATAAGACTTTAACAGAGGTATGTCCCCGGTACGCAATCTCCTCACTCCCGACAACCCGAATGGCTACAAGTTGCTTCTCATAAGACAATTCCTCAGTCATTTAAATGTCACCTATTGGAAATATCCCCAGAGGATCAACAACACATTTTCCGAACGTGGATACATGGAATACCGGATGTATGCCCCGATCAAATGGTAAGTCTAGCTACAGCTACCCTCGCCACCTTCCAAATAGCTCGACACGGTCCGATACACCGGACCGAGTTCACTCGTTCACCAAATCTCATCACACACTTCATAAGTGACACCTTCGTAAATAGCTCATCAATCCGGAATTTAACGGTTAGTGTCGTTTATCCGCATATGATTTCTGCCGACTTCCGAGTTAACAACAACCATCCCCGAGTGAGCTTTTATCTTACTAACTGCTTGCTGAACCATACCTGGTCCGATCAACTTTGCTTTACCCATATCGAACCAACCAATCGGAGATCTCAGTATTTTTCTATCATATAAGGTCTCGTATCCGTATGGTGTCATCCCTCGAATGTCGGGACAATAGCTATTATTATTATAGACAAATTTAGTTAACGGTAAATGATCACCTCCACTATCCTTGAAATCAATAACATAGACCTGGGAGCATATCTTCTCGGTGTACGGATAGCGCGCTCGGCTTCTACTCGTCCGTCGGACCGAGGATAAACCGTGCTACGACTCACCTCGAGTCCCCAACCTCCCGAGACGATTTCCGGAAGTTAGCCGTAAGCTAAGCACCTCTGTCGGTATAACGGATACAAGAGTCCCGGGGAAGTCTTATTATCTCTTTAATACGCAATTTAGCATAATCCTCACCTCAATAAATAGTTCTATCCGAAAGAAAAATGGGGATTTCATCCATTGACAATAATCCAATAGAATCGTACACACAGAGAGTGCGCGGTAAGCCTATAATAATAAAGTCCGTGTTAATCATTTCTCATTTCCAAACTAAAATTTCCGTTTCCTGTAGCAGGCCGCCGAGCTTTTGATGCTCGATTTTGGACTTACTAGCAGTTTGGATATTGACCAACGAACTCTACACCGTATTGGAATGGCATCTTGAACTAACACTATTTTTTTTACCTTTTCCATAATCGATGATTCAACACTTCTTATTTAAACCCCCCCAATATTTCCGGAAACCGTCCAAATGGACTCTAAGTGTGTCACGACCCAACCCCCGTAGGCCGTGACTAGTGCCCTAGGCCGACACTCGTATACACTTGTTATCTATAGTCATACACGACTAAGATGAACGACCGATATAAGTATAAAGGCAAGACGTATGCATATCAAAGCTACCTATCCTCGAAGAGTTACAACCTTTAACGGTTAATATCGCACAAAAAGCGTGCGTCGTTTGTCATATATATATATATGGGGAACGTCCCAACAAAACATAAGCCGAGAAGGCTACCTTCATACAGTGCCATAATAAACATATATCACGCAAGCCGGCAAGGGCCGCTACTACAAATGGGAACGCCCCAAACACAAGTCATGTCCACACAACAAACATCAACTACACACGGACTCCACACACATGTGACCCACGGACCTCTAAGAGTGACAACGACATCATATGACGGAACAATGGCCCCGCCGTACCCCCGAACAACAACGTATATACATATCAAAGGCTATACCACGACGCTAGGCTCCGAACAAAGCGAGCTCTCCAAAATAGCTGAGTAGATATCCTAGGCTGGCGGATCTCCAACAGTGTCGTACCGCGGGGGAAACGCGCCCCCCCAAGAAAGGGGGGCGGACGGAATATTCGGCGTCTGGCAAAAACCGGGAA
>NW_026714129.1:0-24997 GCF_029784015.1 Lycium ferocissimum
ATGGAGACTTGTGTTAGAAGTTATATGGATGGGATGTAATGTTCTTGTATGCATGAAAGACAATATGATTAGTATGGTGTTGTCGGAATGTAGATTATGAGGTTGTTATTATTTTCATTGAAGTTGGAAAGTTTTGGAAGAAGTAGTAAATTGATTGAGTATGGAATTGTTAGTATTGTTGTTGGAATGATGGTTAATAGTTTGGCGGGTTTGAATTCCCGGATTGTGATTAATGAGAATTTGGCTATATTGGATGTTGAGGATGGTATATTTACGAGGAGTGCTGCCCGAAATTTCGGTAGCCAGGTGTTTCCTTAAGACTCGACTCTAAGAATCCTAATAAGAGTTTGGTAAACATGACCAATTTGCGATTTCGACGAGATTGCGACGTGAATTTGGAATAGCAAAAGGAGCGGAAAGAGGTATGTAAGGTTTCCCCTTCCTTTCTTGGCATGTCTTAGACGTATAGGCACGATTTCGCGCCTCGGGGACTTTCCTAACTCTAGAAATCCGTGGTTGAAAATAGTTACTATTCGGCCCGCAAAGATTGAACTAAAAGTGCATGAATTGCGAAAGAAATGTCCAAATACCCTAGAACTTGCAAGGATAAGACCAAGATTACCCTAAGACCTTCATGAGTAACGTCATGACGCGTAACATATGTAGATAATATACTTTGCTATAAAAATGAAAGTACGAGGATGTTAAACCATTTGGATAACTTGATTCTATTATAGGTAACGACTATTCTAAAGATTCTAAGTACAAGGAATTATGCCTTATGATAGCAGAGTCAGAGCGCTATAGACGCTGGTAAATATATATGTATGGTATAAGTAAGTGCATGTGACAAAAAGAGTCAGAGCGCTATAGACGCTGGTATATATATATATGATACAAGTATGTGCATGCGACCAAAAGAATCAGAGCGCTATAGACGATATTTATACATGGAATTTTCATATACTTACGGGGAAATGGAAATAATGGCAGAGCGTTATATACGCATGTCCACCTGATCAGTTGGCATTACTTGACTTGATATCGTCCCGGACGCGGGATGTGCATATTTATGGTTAAATGGATCGGCTGCCGACGCCTCGGCAATATAATATATTCTACTTTTTATGTATATGTATAAATGAGTAAGGAAAGCTAAGAAAGCACGGCATCTGCCCAAGGGCACTTATATATACAGGTTATGTTTCTACCCCAGGACTTGAGTTGTAATTCTTTTATGTCATTATGCATGATTTATGTTCTCGCATATTACTATTTATGCCTTACATACTCGGTACACTATTCGTGCGCGTCCCTTGCTTGTGCACGCCTGCGTTTCATGCCGCGCAGGTCAGCAGACAGGAGGATTTGATCCTTAGGAGCCCTACCAGCCGTACTTGACAGCGCTCCAGTTGTTCCGGAGCCTCATCTCTGTGGTACTCCTTTATGTATATATTTCTGAGCACGACAGTACTCGGCTCTTTCTATGTATGAATGTACTATGTCTAGAGGCTCGTAGACAGATGTGTACAGTCAGTTATGTATAGCTAAATATGTGGTATCTTGGCATATTAATGCCGTTGTATGGAACGATAGCGAGGCTAATTAGTCTATGTCCATAATGACTGCTGCTAATGTTAATGTTCGGTTCGAAAAAAAAAATGCGGCCTTGTTTATCGACTTGCTAAGAGGTACAGGTAGCATGGTAAGTAAGGGGTGCTCGGTACAAGTATCGGGTACTCGTCACGGCCCCTAGACGGGTCGTGACAGTAACTTATTCATTCCTTTGGAGAAATGGCAAAAATAATCTCTTATCTTTGGGGTAGGATTGTCAAAAAAATATTATAATATCTCAAAAATAAAATAGTCTTTAAATATCTCTAACGTCCGAATCATTCCTTGTAACGAAAATTTGATCTTGAATAGCCTTAATGCATGGCTAATTTCTTGAATAGCCTTAATGACCAATTATGAGAAAATATTGATTAGTTGCAAACGTTCACCTTATGGCAATTGACACAAATTCTTCATTGCCAATTAAACGTATTAAATTCTTAGCTTATTTATGGACTTACAACCGTTGGACCTTCAGCCATAAGCCATCTTGTACTTGTATATATTTTCTCCTCTGGTGGTCTTTGTAGTAGAAAAGAAAAAGCCAAATTCTTCCTCTGATTTCCGTGTCTTTGGGTTTTCTTTATTAAATTTTTGTTAGATTCTGGCTTCTAATTTTGTTTTAGAAGAGCTTGTTGAATCATAGGGATACATTCATACCGGGTGGAATATTCTTAAGGACAGTGTCTTAATTGACATTCCTCAAGCTTTCAAGAATTCCTATAATATTCGTGATCAAGTATTTTCCGTAAGATTTCCAATAATCTCAAGGATCTTTCCTTACTACGTTCCTATGGAATGTTCTAAAAGTTCTTTACGAAGAGAAGTAAAAAAAAAATGCAGTTGATAGACAATAAATTAAAGAAGCGAAGGTGCAGTTCCCCAAGAACGTAGTTGTAAAAGGAGTATTTCCATTTGGAGATTCAATAGTGGATCAGGGAAACAATAATCACTATATAGCAACTGTTGCTAAGTGTAATTTTCTACCTTATGGTAAGGATTTCAACGTTGGTGGTTCTGCTGGGTGGACTTTCAATTTTGTTGGTTGGCCTAAGGGCAAGGCTTTGGGTATGGTGGCGTTCTTGAGGTATTAAACGCAAGGTATTTGTAGCTGACAAAGGTGAGGAATATACTAGGAAAGTCATGTTGTGGAGGTTAACGGGATCTTCGTGTTCATGCTAATAGGTTTGTGACAATACTATATATTTATCTTTTTAATAGATTTGTGTGTGGCAAACTAAACCAATATACCCCTCAACGTGGAATAACATTCGGCGAAATGATAATCCCGCTAAGTAAAAATAAATTTAACTAAGCGGATGCTATAAATTGTTGTGGTCATTTCTCAAGCGAGTCTCGATGGCTAATGTGAAGAGATTGGGTGTTAGACTTTGATGCTAGTAAGCATATTTGTGCTAATTAAATTTATTTAATGTACAACACCCAATTAGTTGAAGAAGAAGAATGATTTACTATCATGGCAATTCAAGAACTACTTAAGTTCTTGCAAGTGGAAAAATTTTCTGAAACTCACATTTGGAAAAAAAAAAAAAAAACATTTGACATTAACTGAGGTGGTACATGTTCCTAATATGTGAATCAATTTGGGTTCTATGTGATTATTAGGAAAACTTGGGTGAAGGTTATATTTGAGTTTGATAAAGTGTTCATGAAAATAACATTTGTGTGGGCGATGAGTAGTATAACCGTAATTTTTATATGTGTAATATTTTTTCAAGATGAAAACGCTAATGCTTATGTTTAGTTCATTGATTCATATAATTTATGGATGTTAAACTTATAATCTGTTTAGTTTATCTTATATTAAAAAACTGCAAAGTCTTATTTCTAATACATATTTTTCCTTTAATGAATATTCTAAATGTGTTTAGCAGGTTATTTGATATTGGTAACAATCTTTACTACTCTTAACATTATTGCTTTGAATTACAGTAAATGCTTTGGACTAATTCTACTTCCGAAAACGTGTCTGGCTATGTGAATGGTCCTTAATGGTCTTTGCTATATTCGAAATAATGATGAAGTTTTTGATATATTTTATTGATGTATAAATTTGAGTGTGACATTGATTTGGATAGCTTATAAGAAAATTGAAAACTCCCTTCTGGATTTTGAAAAGATTATTCCTTAACTTTAAATATTTGAAAGTGTGGGGGTGGCTTGTTAAGATTATACTACATGTTTCTAAGAGAAGGAAAATATGGTCTAAGATTTCTTTTATTGCATGGTGATACAACGTTGCATGTACGTATTTTTTGTAACCTATAGTATATGTGAAATAAAAAAGAATTGTCGGGTTTTTGAAGATTTTTTTTTTTTTAAATGATAATATTTCACATGGTCTTGTTGTTCAACTAATTATTGAAATGCATTGACAAAAAATTTAAAATAATTGAGAGGTGCCATAAACTATGATATTAAATATAGTGGATTTTTTGCTATATTGGTGGTACAATGATGCTAATTGGATCCTTGATTCAGACGAGACAAAATTCAGTGTAGGTGTCATAATATGAAACTCAGCCAAGTGGAATCTGAATTCATTATTTTGGAGTTGATTGGTGATGAGGCTAAGTGGTTAAGAGACCTCTTAGTGAGTATTCCGATTGGAATAAAATCAACATCTTTTGTGTCTACGTTGGTTGCCAAGTAGCAATAGCTGTAGTGAAAAATAAATTTTTCATTAGCAAAAATGGACACATTTATTTGAGACATAATGTGAAAAAGCGACTCTACTGTGAGATAAAGTTATTTATGTAAATTATGTGAAGTCGGAGGTGAACTTGATCAATTCACAGACTAAAAGAAACATCGAGGGGTGTGAGACTTTTGTCAACTTGAGAAGATCAACAATGATGGTAACCCAACCTATGTGATTGGAGATCCCATGGTTCATATGAGTAATAACAAGTCATTAGTTGATCAGGTATGGACTATTAAATTATGTCTCTCCTATGGTGTGTGAATATCGTGCAAATACTGCAAGGCAAAGTGAGGCTGAGTTAAACTCTTAATCCAATTCATATCCTTTATAGGTGGTGTATTGCTTTGCAGATACACTTGATGATTGGACCTATATGAGTGTGGAGTGGTGCCGCTCTTATGAAATTGTGACAAATTTCTAGAGCACTCATGAATACCAGGACACGCGCATGGCCTCTTAGCGCAAAACCGAGATAACGACAAAGATTGTATGAGTATAATGTGATAGAATAAGACCACGGTCTTACAAAAGAATTTTTGGTTCATAGAAGATCTAAACTTCACCAATTATTCTGTAAGTATAACTTATTTTATCTAGGTCTGGCTCATAATCTATGCAACACCAGATTCGACACATTATACTCATATATGAAAACCCAGCAAAACTTCTCATTTTATTCTATTCCGAAACTCTTATTTCATTATATTCCTTATTATTCTTTTTGAGATATGTGGGGGATTGTTGAAAAAAATAAAAAGATAATAGTCTTTAAATATCTCTAACGTCTGAATCATTCTTTGTAACAGAAATTTGATCTTGAATAGCCTTAATGCATGGCTAATATCTTGAATAGCCTTAATGACCAATTATGAGAAAATATTGATTAGTTGTACGCGTTCACCTTCTGGAAATTGACACAAATTCTTCATTTACAGTTAAACGTATTAAATTCTTAGCTTATTTATGGACTTGCAACCGTTGGACCTTCAGCCATAAGCCATCTTATACTTGTATATATTTTCTCATTTGGTGGTCTTAGTAGTAGAAAAGAAAAAGCCAAATTCTTCCTCTCATTTTCGTGTGCAGGGTTTTCTTTATTCTGTCTCCTAGTTTTGTATTAGAAGAGACAGGTTGAATCCGGGGGATACACTCATCTTTGGGTGAAATATCCTTAAAGACGATTGTCTTAATTGACATACTTCAAGCTTTCAAGAATTCCTACAGTGTTTGTGATCAAGTATTTTCCATAAGATTTCCAACAAGGATTACATTCTTTCCTTAAATATACTCTTTAAGAAATTTGATTTTTCAATTAAGTTTGACAAAACTTAAAACTTTTGTTCTTCACCCACTTTTTAACAAATGTTGCTAGGTTAGATTTATTGTGCATCGCATGCTCTTTGAGTGATACACTAAGAGAGTGCTTGTCGAGATTCATTTTTAACTATCCAATTTTCTTTATTTAATTATGCTTTTTGTAGGTACAAGGAGTTATAAGAGATGAGTGATTGGATGTGAGAGTTCAACTAGGGGATCTTTGGATAGAAATAGAAGTTGCAGTCCTTCTAATGATTCTATTTATGAGGTGGACAGACATATGGAACACCTTATGAGAAGGAAGAGCCTAGGAAGAGCTGGTGAAAATTTGATATGTGTATTGATGGATGTGGGGGGCACATACTTGAGACATATGATTATTTTCATTCTGAATTCAAGATTATTCAATGGTTAATTGACCTAACTTTCATTATGCGAAAAAACTACCTTATCAACAATCTGGAGAAATAGTTCATAAGAAGGTTAAAATGAATTTTTGTAAAGAAGGATGGCGAGAAGGAGTATGATGTGATGTCTATCCTCTACATTTTTCCAACTTATTGTTGGAAGAACTTGGTTCAAAGATCATGAACTAGGGTATAAGAAGGAATTGGGTAAGTATACTTTTCACGCCCCAAATCTGGAGAGGCGTGGCCGGCACCCGGTGCCACACTCGGCCCGAGCAAACCACTCTAAATCTGTAACTCTGGAGGGGTAACCCTCAACTTAGGCCAATAGGGCCTACCTGCACATAGACAATACCAACAAGCTGGCAAGGCCACAATCTGGATATACATAAACACTGGCTATCTCATCTGAACTGGGCACACACACCCTAAACATCTATATATATATATATATATATATATATATAACTGAGCAAGCCGACGAAGCTGCTATGGTCGTAAAACCAGCACTACCAAAATAAACATATATAAGGCTATCACACTGGCACACAATATACAAGACTCGTCTACAGGAGTATAGAGAAATTATAACTGTATCATGGGCGGGATAGGGCCCGGCCTACCCATCATTTCTATAAATGCAAAAGGAAACCCCAAATAGACCTGGCAACTCCGAACAAAGGGGCGCTCACCAATTAGTTGATATCAAGTCCTGTCTACTGGAGAGGTCGGTCAGTCTGTCTATCTATACCTGCAGACATGAATACAGCACCCCCGGCAAAAGGGACGTAAGTACGAAACAATGTACCGAGTATGTAAGGCAATAGAATAACTGAAACTGAAACTGAACTGAAAACAATATAATCTGGAGGCCAAGGAATGTCCTAAACATCTCACCTGATCTGTCTCATATGAAATACAATGTAATAGTATTATATATCTCACTGAACAAGTGGCCAGGAAACTGAAATATATATATATATATATATATATCTATATATATATATATACTGAACATAAGGCCAGATAATCTGTCTAACTGACCCGTCGGCCAAGCAATCTGTCTCACTGACCCGTCGGCCAGGCAATCTATCTCACTGACCCGTAGGCCAGGCATATCTGTCTAACTGACCCGTAGGCCAGGCATATCTGTCTCACTGACCAATTGGCCAAGCTAAAGAAAATGTCTCACCGATCAAGTGGTCAAGCCAAAGAAAATGTATATATGTGTATATATATCATGTTGTATATCAAGTGTAAACTGTAATTGTCACGACCCGAGCTACGGGCCGCGACGGGTATCCGGGGCTAACCACCGAACACCACTCACTTACCTGCTTATCTGCTATTATTCATACTATATGCTCATAATCATATAAAAGCGTCATTTTCTTAAATACATTAGCTTTTATAAACATAAGCCCTTCGGCTATCAAAATAATATATATATGCATATACATACAAGCCATGGGACCAGACTACCCACACTGCGTATCTACGAGCCTCTACTAGAATACTAGACATCTGGACGGGACAGGACCCCGTCATGCCCAAAACATAAATATACAGATATATACCAAAAGAGAAATCTGTGGCACTTCCGGAAAATGGAGTGCTCTCAACCAGCTGCTAGCTCACTGTGAATCCGGGTCACCTCCGCTCTACTCGTGGGCATGAACACAGCGTCCGAAGAAAGGACGTCAGTACGAATATTGTACTGAGTATGTGAAGCATAAACAATA
This sequence comes from Lycium ferocissimum, assembly GCF_029784015.1. NCBI lineage: Eukaryota > Viridiplantae > Streptophyta > Magnoliopsida > Solanales > Solanaceae > Lycium > Lycium ferocissimum. The sequence continues at coordinate 7,806 of NW_026714129.1, forward strand.
ACGAAGCATCAATAAACTGAGGAGGCATAAAACAAGGAGCAATCTGTAACTGACTGAATCATAAGGATGATCATGCATGCTGACTTACTTTCGTACTCATCATCGTAACATGTATGTACATACTGTAATAACTGCCCGACCATATAGGTGCGGTGTAATAATCAATATCATTAGCATCATCGATAGCCAAGGCGTCAGCATCCGCGCGTCCAGGATATCATCTCATGCCGCCCACTAGTGGTGTCCGCCCATGCCATTTGGCCATGGTGTGTATAGTCGCCCGCCTTGGCGGATCGCCCGCCATATAGGCGCGGTGTGATATCGTCATATACTCATTACATCGTGCTTATCATAACATGCTTATCATAGTATGCTCATCATAACTCATCATGGTATGCTTGACATCATATACTTATTATATTACATGCATAGAGACTCTTAGCTATTCATACTTGATCGGGGTGACGTAAGGTCGTGGACCCCCGAGATCATTATGAGCACTCTTACGTATTCTGCCTCACCTTGAAGGGACAAGCATAAGGTGAGTGTACATAGTGATCAATATCACTAGATTACATATATTACATCATTAACTTCTTAGGAGCATCATATCGTAGGCTATAGCATTTCTAGACTTTAGCTTGCTATCATCATTTTCGTATTCATCTTATATCTCTTATCTCGTCTAGCTATTCATGAGTGAGGATCTTTACTTTCTTAGAATTAGGAACATTCATAGTAAAGGAGGAAATTCATGCCATATGACTCATGCCTTGGAAAGAAAGGACTAGCCTCACATACCTTTGTCGTTTAGCTTATTCTATCGCTTGCTCGTTCTCCTTTAATGCACTCGTTTACCTTCAATGGAATTCGTATCGACATTAGCTATATAATCGTGAAAACATACTTACTAAAGCTATAGAGATTTGGGCAGCGTTTCCTTTGTTTATACTACTTTCCGCCATATTTCATATCAACTCCCAACATTCATAATAATCATCACAATATGATTAATCAAAAATCGTCATTCATTCATATGATTCGCATTTCATAATTCACCTCAATTTCCCATAATCATAACTAAAAATTCATCGTCGTATTGTTTCGTATCCAATACTTATTTCATGTTCTATAAGTCATTTATAACACATTTATATCATCAACATATTCGTTTCCATGACTCAAGCCAACTACTATCCCATAATGACATTTTTCATCCATTTGATGACCCATTTGTGGTGCTCTTCTACAATCCATGAATCTCAACTTATAAATACTTCAAATAGCATGTAGAGGTCATGAAACTTACCTTAAATAATAGAGGAACAAGCTTGGAGTGGTGATTCACCCTTAGCACCAAAACCCTAGTTCATCTCTCCTTGGATTTCTTGACTTGGATGACTCTTAATGGGTTTCCTTCACTTGATTCTCTTGATTTCTTGTTGTTGATCTTAGATTTCTATGGTTTTCTCATGGATGAAATGTTTGGAACACTCTAGAGGCTTCTTGTGTTGTGGAGGAATGAAGGGGAAATGAAAATGAAATGGAAGGAAGTCCCTTATAAAAAAAATGCAATTCAGCCCGATGGGAATATACGGACCAACATACGGTCCGTATAAAATCTACTGACAGTATGTTGGACCGTATATCTGGTCCAGTGAGTTATGCCTTGCTGGGCTGGATCTACGGCTGGACATACGTCCAGTATATTTTATACGGCCGCATGTCCGGCCGTATGTCTACCCGCTTTCCGAGTTTTGTTTCGTCGACTCGTTTGATCTCCGATCCTTATGGAACCTTCTTAACACTTGTTCAACACTTCAATATCATTCTAAGGGACGTTATAACTCTTTCTCAAAGGGTCATTAAGACATCATCGACTTAATACTCGAAATTCTTATCCGATACTCAACATATGACTCGCTTCTCTTAACAACTTTCTTTCCTTACGTCTAATGTCTTTGGAGATCTTAATTAGAGTCATCACGTACTATTTCTTGCTTGTTCAAACCTCGTATACGTCGTACCCCTCGCTAGGCTATTCACTGTACGCTAAGGGGGAAATTTTTGAGGTGTAACATTCTTCCCCCCTTTGGGAACATTCGTCCTCGAATGTTAAATCATCGGGAATCCTAGAAAAATTTCGCCAGAGTTTCCCCTATAATATGGCGATACCATCCTGTCACAACAACCCATAATATCATTGCCTCACAGGGCCACAACATAACAACATTATAAATTGGCCACACACGACCCATATACATAAAAGTAAAGCGTACATACCTCATAACCTCGATGTCTCATCATAAGCCTCTTCTGGGGGCTGAAATAAGTGCGGATATGTAGATTTCATTCTCTCTTCTGCTTCCCATGTCATTTCTTCTCGATTGTTGTTTCGCCATAAGACTTTAACTGAAGCTATTTCTTTATTTCGTAGCCTTCGTACTTGCCGGTCTAATATGGCAATAGGTATTTCTTCATAAGCTAGCTTTTCTGTAATCTGAACATCATCTATTGGCACAATCTTTGTGGGATCTCCCACACATTTGCGGAGCATAGAGACATGAAATACTGGGTGAACTAATTCAAGCTCGGAAGGCAACTCTAATTCATAGGCTACTTGACCCACCTTGCGGATGATTTTGTAGGGTCCAATGTATCGGGGACTCAACTTCCCTTTCTTACCAAATCTCATCACCCCTTTCATCGGTGATACTTTCAAGAACACCCAATCATTAGCTTGAAATTCTAAATCTCGCCGGCGATTATCCGCATAAGATTTTTGGCGACTTTGGGCTGTCAATAATCGATCTCGGATCACCTTGACTTTTTCCACTGCTTGCTGAATCAATTCGGGGCCTATTAATTGTGCTTCTCCGACATCAAACCATCCAATTGGAGATCTACATTTCCTTCCATATAATGCTTCATACGGAGCCATTTGGATACTGGAATGATAACTATTGTTGTAGGCAAATTCGATTAGGGGTAAGTGGTCATCCCAACTACCACCAAAATCTAAAACACACGCCCTTAGCATATCTTCCAAGGTCTGAATAGTACGCTCGGCCTGCCCGTCAGTCTGTGGATGGAATGCTGTACTGAACTTCACTTGAGTACCTAGGCCTTCTTGAAAGGATTTCCAGAACTTAGCTGTAAATTGTGCTCCTCTGTCTGTGATGATAGATATTGGAATACCATGAAGCCTCACAATCTCCTTAAGGTATAACTTAGCATAATCTTCAGCTGAGTATGTAGTTCTGACTGGGAGAAAATGGGCTGCTTTTGTGAGTCTGTCCACGATCACCCATATAGAATCATACTTGCCTCGGGAACGGGGCAATCCTACAATAAAATCCATATTGATCACTTCCCATTTCCACGTAGGAATTTCCATTGCTTGTAATAACCCTCCTGGCTTCTGATGTTCTATCTTCACTTGCTGACAATTTGGACATTGGGCTACAAATTCTGCTATGTCTCTTTTCATGCCATCCCACCAATACATCGATTTAAGATCATGGTACATTTTTTTCGCTCCTGGGTGGATAGAATACCGCGAATAATGAGCTTCTTCCAAAATTTGGCGACGAAGTCCCGCAACATCCGGAACGCATAATCTATTTTGATACCTGAGAACCCCGTCTGTCGAAACTTCAAACGGTGACCTTTCTTTTGGAAACTTCACACCTTTATAATACTCTAATTTGGGATCCTCGTATTGGCGCTCTTTTATTTCTGCATCCAAGGACGAAACCGTGGGATTATTGATTCTAACTCCTGCATCGCCTGAATCGATTATACGCACTCCAAGGTTAGCTAGCTGATGGAGCTCATGAACCATTTCTTTCTTTCCTGGAGGAACTCCACCTGAACTGCCCATTGATCGGCGACTAAGCGCATCGGCTACTACATTAGCTTTTCCGGGGTGGTATAAGATATTCACATCATAATCTTTCAAAAATTCTAACCACCGCCTCTGTCGCAGATTCAACTCCTTTTGTTTGAAAATATATTGGAGGCTCTTGTGATCTGTATAGATATCAACATGTACACCATACAAGTAATGTCTCCACATCTTTAGTGCATGAATAACCGCAGCTAATTCTAAATCATGAGTTGGGTAGTTCTTTTCATGCTTTCGCAGCTGTCTCGAGGCATAAGCAATGACTTTTCCATGCTGCATTAATACACATCCTAACCCAACTCCGGAAGCATCACAATATATAACATAGCCATCCGGCCCTTCTGGGAGTGTCAAAACTGGAGCTGAGGTGAGTCTGTCTTTCAACTCTTGGAAGCTACGCTCACAGGCGTCATTCCACTGAAATTTTACTGACTTCTGGGTTAGCTTTGTCGCCGGGGCCGAGATAGATGAAAAACCCTCTACAAATCTTCTATAATAGCTCGCCAATCCCTTTAAAACTACGAACTTCTGTAGGCGTCGTAGGCCTTGGCCAAGTCTTTACAGCTTCTATTTTCTGAGTATCAACTCTAATGCCATCATCTGAAATCACATGGCCCAAGAATGTCACCGAATTTAGCCAAAACTCGCACTTTGAAAATTTAGCATACAACTCCCGAGTTCGGAGAATTCCAAGAACAATTCGCAAGTGATCTGCATGTTCTGACTCTGTGCGAGAATACACCAGAATATCATCAATGAAGACTATCACAAATAGGTCCAAGAGAGGCCTAAACATTATTCATTAAATTCATAAACACTGCCGGCGCATTTGTCAGCCCAAACGACATCACTCGGAATTCATAATGGCCATATCTTGTTCTAAAAGCTGTCTTAGGAATATCTTCTTCTCTGACTCTTACTTGATGATAACCCGACCTCAAATCTATCTTGGAAAACCACTTGGCACCCTGTAGCTGATCAAATAAATCATCAATCCTCGGAAGAGGATATTTATTCTTTATCGTTACCTTATTCAGCTGTCTATAATCAATACACATTCGTAGGGAGCCATCTTTCTTTTTCACAAATAAAACTGGCGCTCCCCACGGTGATGAACTGGGTCTAATGAATCCCTTTTCGAGCAAATCTTTCAACTGTGCCTTTAACTCTTTTAATTCTGCCGGAGCCATTCGATAAGGAGGAATAGAGATAGGCTCGGTATCTGGCAACACATCAATGGCGAAGTCAATCTCCCTTTCTGGAGGAAGGCCTGGAAGCTCATCTGGAAATACATCCGGGAACTCACTTACTACCGGAACAGACTGGAAAGTAGGAGACTCTGCTTCCGTGTCATGAACTCGAACTAAATGATAAATATAGCCCTTAGCTATCATCTTTCTTGCCTTGAGGTAGGAAATAAACCTACCCCTCGGAGTTGCCGTATTACCTTTCCATTCAAGCACGGGCTCTCCCGGAAATTGGAAGCGAACTAACTTCATTCGGCAGTCAACATTGGCATAACAGGAGGCCAACCAATCCATACCCATTATAACATCAAAGTCTAGCATCTCTAGCTCAACTAAATCAGCTTTGGTCTGACGATCACATATCACAATTATACAATCTTTATATACTTGCTTAGCTATCACGGGATCACCAACCGGAGTGAATACCTCAAAAGGTTTGATCGGCTCGGGTTTCACCCCAATACGATTGGCAATATATGGAGTAATATATGATAACGTAGATCCCGGATCTATCAATGCATACACATCATAAGAGAACACAGTCAATGTACCTGTGGCCACATCCGGGGAGGACTCGATCTTGCCGTCCGGCCATGCATATAGGCGTGGCCGTGTGGCACCTGCAGTATACCCCCTCGGCCCTACCTCGGCCGCTGGGGTCCGAGAAGTCCGCCCCCCGTAGGACGTACTGAAGAAGATCCTGCTACTGATCCTGTGGGCTGGGTCCTAGCTCTGCCACTCATCGATGGGCAATCTCTCATCATATGCCCTACCTGGCCATAAGTGTAACAAGCATCTGAACCCTGGCGGCACCGGCCCGCACGCAATCTACCGCACCGATCGCATCGCGGTACCGGAGGTCTCCTTCGACCGTAATCACCCCCGAACCGTGAACCCGGGGCCTCGAACTCGGCCCCGCCCTCGATCGGAAAGAGCGATCAAATCTCCCATCCGAAAATTGGGAGGCGCACTGCCGCCGACCGACCCGAGTGCCTAGAAAATGTCCGTCTCGATCCCCCTTTATAATCACTACCGTGCCCATAGATCTAGCTCTTTTTGCTCGGCCCTCTATCAACATCACGTTCACCTCTTTGTGGAGGTTGTTGCCCTTCAAGATTTTGAGCATGGGTCCGAATTCGGGAAATGTCCATCCCGTCTTGTAATGAAGCCGTTAGGCAATCCTTGAACAAATGTGGCCCTAGGCCACTCACAAACCTCGTACACTCGTCGCTCATATCGGCCACCATCGTAGAGCATATCTAGCCAAAGAATTAAATTGAAGGCTATATTCTCGGGCACTCATATTCCCCTGCTTCAAATTCAAGAATCTATCCGCTCTAGCTCGGCGGACCTCGGGTGGCAAATAGTGACGAATGAAGGCATCAACAAACTCTTGCCACACGGGAGGAGGCGCATTTTCTTGCCTCGACGCCCTCCAATTATTGTACCATAAAACTTCCACATCTCGGAGTCTATATGAAGCTAACTCCACTGACTCAGTCTCGGAGGCATGAATAATCTGCAACGTTCTTAGCATCTCATCAATAAAGCCTTGTGGATCTTCATCCGGTTTTGACCCGTAGAATTTCGGAGGATTTAGGCTCATGAAGTCACGGGCTCTCGTACTAGCTGAGCGATCACTTGGTCCCACATTCTGTCGTTGTGCCTGAGCGGCCACCAACTGAGTCAATAAATTAATAGCTTCGGTCACTTGTTGACCCGAAGTAGCCGGTGGAGGAACTGGAATGGAAGCCCCTTCCGTAATAGGAGGAATAGAGGAGGCATAAGATAAGAAGCCTCATGATGTGACTCTCCCTCCTCAACATTCGTAGGCGGCTCTCTATCTGCCCGCCTTTTTGTCGTTGTCTTGCCGTTCTGGGCGGCTTTAGCTTTTGGCGGCATTTCTGAAATCACAACATACTCATTAGGGAGGATTAAATCTTGTACTCGGCTCTATCGCACGATTTCATATGAAGAAAGATGGTCATTTTTCCTAAATGCCCTGTAGCCTCCTGTTTATTAGCGTGGCGCGCAACACACCATAAAAAAGACTCTACTAGACACGGTTCGTAGACACTTCCTAGGACCGAACCGCTTCCGATACCACTTCGTCACGACCCGAGCTACGGGCCGCGACGGTATCCGGGCTAACCACCGAACACCACTCACTTACCCGTTTATCTCGCTATTATTTATACTATATGCTCATAATCATATAAACCCGTCATTTTCTCGAAATACATTAGCTTTTATAAACATAAGCCCTTCGCTATCAAAATAATATATATATGCATATACATACAAGCCACGGGACCGTACTACCACACTGCGTATCTACGAGCCTCTACTAGAATACTAGACATCTGGACGGGACAGGACCCCGTCATGCCCAAAACATAAATATACAGATATATACCAAAAGAGAAATCTGTGGCACCTCCGGAAAATGGAGTGCTCTCAACCAGCTGCTAGCTCCTATGAATCTGGGTCACCTCCCTGTCTACCTGTGGGCATGAACACAGCGTCCGAAGAAAGGACGTCAGTACGAATATTGTACTGAGTATGTGAAGCATAAACAATAACGAAGCATCAATAAACTGAGGAGGCATAAAACAAGGAGCAATCTGTAACTGACTGAATCATAAGGATGATCATGCATGCTGACTTACTTTCGTACTCATCATCGTAACATATATGTACATACTGTAATAACTGCCCGACCATATAGGTGCGGTGTAATAATCAATATCATTAGCATCATCAATAGCCTGCGTCCAGGCATCCTGCGTCCAGGATATCATCTCATGCCGCCCACTAGTGGTGTCTGCCCATGCCATTTGGCCATGGTGTGTATAGCTGCCCGCCTTGGCGGTGACTGCCCGGCCATATAGGCGCGGTGTGATATCGTCATATACTCATTACATCGTGCTTATCATAACATGCTTATCATAGTATGCTCATCATAACTCATCATGGTATGCTTGACATCATATACTTATTATATTACATGCATAGAGACTCTTAGCAATTCATACTTGATCGGGGTGACGTAAGGTCATGGACCCCCGAGATCATTATGAGCACTCTTACGTATTCTGCCTCACCTTGAAGGGACAAGCATAAGGTGAGTGTACATAGTGATCAATATCACTAGATTACATATATTACATCATTAACTTCTTAGAGCATCATATCGTAGGCTATAGCATTTCTAGACTTTAGCTTGCTATCATCATTTTCGTATTCATCTTATATCTCTTATCTCGTCTAGCTATTCATGAGCGAGGATCTTTACTTTCTTAGAATTAGGAACATTCATAGTAAAGGAGGAAATTCATGCCATATGACTCATGCCTTGGAAAGAAAGGACTAGCCTCACATACCTTTGTCGTTTAGCTTATTCTATCGCTTGCTCGTTCTCCTTTAATGCACTCGTTTACCTTCAATGGAATTCGTATCGACATTAGCTATATAATCGTGAAAACATACTTACTAAAGCTATAGAGATTTGGGCAGCGTTTCCTTTGTTTATACTACTTTCCGCCATATTTCATATCAACTCCCAACATTCATAATAATCATCACAATATGATTAATCAACAATCGTCATTCATTCATATGATTCGCATTTCATAATTCACCTCAATTTCCCATAATCATAACAAAAAATTCATCGTCGTATTGTTTCGTATCCAATACTTATTTCATGTTCTATAAGTCATTTATAACACATTTATATCATCAATATATTCGTTTCCATGACTCAAGCCAACTACTATCCCATAATGACATTTTTCATCCATTTGATGACCCATTTGTGGTGCTCTTCTACAATCCATGAATCTCAACTTATAAATACTTCAAATAGCATGTAGAGGTCATGAAACTTACCTTAAATAATATAGGAACAAGCTTGGAGTGGTGATTCACCCTTAGCACCAAAACCCTAGTTCATCTCTCCTTGGATTTCTTGACTTGGATGACTCTTAATGGGTTTCCTTCACTTGATTCTCTTGATTTCTTGTTGTTGATCTTAGATTTCTATGGTTTTCTCATGGATGAAATGTTTGGAACACTCTAGAGGCTTCTTGTGTTGTGGAGGAATGAAGGGGAAATGAAAATGAAATGGAAGGAAGTCCCTTATAAAAAAAAATGCAATTCAGCCCGATGGGAATATACGGACCAACATACGGTCCGTATAAAATCTATCGACAGTATGTTGGACCGTATATCGGTCCAAAGGAGTTATGCCTTGCCGGGCCGGGATCTACGGCCGGGACATACGTCCAAATATTTTATACGGCCGCATGTCTGGCCGTATGTCTACCCAGTTTTCCGAGTTTTGTTTCGTCGACTCGTTTGATCTCCGATCCTTATGGAACCTTCTTAACACTTGTTCAACACTTCAATATCATTCTAAGGGACGTTATAACTCTTTCTCAAAGGGTCATTAAGACATCATCGACTTAATACTCGAAATTCTTATCCGATACTCAACATATGACTCGCTTCTCTTAACAACTTTCTTTCCTTACGTCTAATGTCTTTGGAAATCTTAATTAGAGTCATCACGTACTATTTCTTGCTTGTTCAAACCTCGTATACGTCGTACCCCTCGCTAGGCTATTCACTGTACGCTAAGGGGGAAATTTTCGAGGTGTAACAGTAATATATGAAGACGTCAACATGTCTCTTTCTAACTCTTCTACTAGCAATGAACTAAGGAGCGAATAAAAATCCCTCGGAAGATACAATGCCACATCTAGAAGCGTTACACCTTTATAACAGTGCTAAACAATAGTTCTCTTTCTTTAAGATTTGATAAACGCTTATTATCTATGGATTATGCCAAGAAATGAAAGGATAGCCATTACATACCTCACGTCGCCCAAACAATCCAACAATTGGGCTAATCACAACTAGCACACCATCCTATAACGAGGAATACATATGCAAACTTAGATGGCGCTAATATATCATGTATATCAACGACAACTTGATTCTAGAGTAAAACGGGCAGCATTTCCCCTTACTCTCCAATCACCTCAACATATACAACAGCCCACAATAACAATAACAAACTTACAAAAGTCCTTAAATACTCCTTTCACTGCTCATACAAGAGTATACAACAAACAACCCAAAGTATGCTAATAGACAATAACAATATACACTTCCTTTCTTCCAAATCAAGGAGCATAATCTCATCAACACACCAACAACATAAGATAATATCCATATACATGGAAGTTAGCTCAACAACATAGCCACAACATGTTCAAAACAGCCCATGGACTCAACAACTATAACACAACACTTTATGTTCTTTCTTCCACAACTATTTTCACTTTTAAGACTTGCTAAACCTTCAAATCAACTCAACATAAGAGATAAGATGAAGAAAATACCTTATAGTTGTAGAAATTCCACTCCCACAACTTGCTTCAATATCAAACTCACCACAACATCAAGTAGAAGCAAGAACAATCACCTTTGTATGAACTAGTTGAGGATTTAGTGTAAATCTTGATGAATTCTTGATCTAAGGGCCTATAAGGGTTTAGGAGATGTTTATGGAGGTTTCTAGAGCTAAAGGGAGTGTAAAATGATGATAAAATGAAGGGAATGGGGGCATTTATACCCCTTGAAGGTCGGTTCCACCGACTTTCCAAGTGGGCCCGCGGAAAAGCCATCTAGCAGCCTATCTTGAAACGCCCATAATGTTCTACTCCGATGTCGAATTGACGAACGGTTTGTTACATTTAAGTGAAATTCAATTTATATAGGTTGTGCATTCCATAACTCCTCATATTCTAGAGATGTACCTCTCTCAAGTTGGACCAAAATTCCTATCCAAAATTCTGCCAAGTTTTTTCAAAATTTCAACAAACTTTATTTCAACGATTCGCTTGATCCTGAAACCTTTAGACACTTTCTTAGCACTTGTTAAAAGTCTTCGTTAACCTTATAAGGGTTCCATGACCTCTCTATATTATGTTAGTTTACTTACGACGCAAACGACACGGAAATTTTTGAGGTGTAACATCCTCTCCCCTTTAGAAACATTCGTCCTTGAACTTTAAACTCTCAGAGATCTTATGAAAATTTTGGCAGAACTTCGTCTGTAATTGTAATACTAGCAACCTATCACGCAATAAACGACAGCATAATGCCATACAGGGCTAAGAAATCGGCAACAACAATGGCCTCACACTACCAATAACAGTAACTAACAACATATACATACCTGAAGGTTATAATGTCTCGGTCTAGATCTTCCTTTAGTAATGAAAACAAACGTGGATATCTAGATCTCATATCTTTCTTAGCTTCTCAAGTCATTTCTTCTACCTTCACATTTTTCATAGTACTATTACCGAGGCTACATCTCTGGTTCTCAATCTACAACTCTAAAACTTTGGCGATCTGAGAGGGTAGTAGGAACTTTCTCATATGATAACTGTTCTGTAATTCAAATATCATCAATTAGTACATATGTGGGGGATTTCTCAATACACTTGCAAAGCATAGACGTGTAAAAGATTGGATATAAAGATTCCAATTCTGAGGGTAAATCTCATAGGCCCTTCGACTATCATCTTATAAAGTCTAAGGTATCCAAGGGTCAACGTATCCTCCTTATTACCTCTCATAAATCTCTTCAGGATGAGATTCCAAATTTCAAGCAATCTGACATTCTTCCATTCTTATATAACTTCATACGGGCCATTTAGATATTGGAATGATGACTAATACCATATGAAAATTTAATCCATACTAATTGGTCCTCCTAATTTCTTCAAAGTTCTAGTATACATGCTCATGGCATATCCTTGGACGTCGAAAAAGTGTGCTCTACCTACCCACTTATCTCAAGGTGGAAAGCATTACTGGGGTAATCTATATTCTTTAGGTTTCTCTGAATGTACTGATCCTCAGGCGCTAGTAGAGAACTGGACTTCTTCACCGGGTAACCAAAGTTACTAGGTAACTGAATAATTCCATATATAGCTTTCCTAATTTCTAATAATTACAAAATTCATACTGATCTTTCCCTCATTCCTCAACGACATATCCACATGATACTTCAGTCTCTCAGACTTCTGTTTTTTTATTAATGGACCATGAACTCTATAATATTTTCTTTCTATCGATCCACCAAGGTCATGATATATCTTTGTTGCCTCTGAATAGGCCATCTACCCTTGCTATTTTTAACATAAAGTCAGTTCAACATCTTAAGAATCCAACTTGCTGAGATACTCTTTCCTGAATCCTCTTCTGAGCTTTGGTTTAAGAGATATACCATTTCTAGGATACTACATCTTTACTCAGGTTTCCCAACATATACCATATCTTGCTATCGCTATCCTTGGCTATGTTACGTGTCACGACCCAACCCGCCATGACTGGCACCCAACTAAATCCTAGTCGGCGAACCAACACACAAGACATCTATCCATTCAAATCCAATTTTATATTAACACAGCTAATTAGTTATTACTCATTCCAACATCAATATGAACAAAATGAGTCATGCCAAAAAATACTGAAATAAATGCGGAATGTGTAACTATTACAAAATCCCCAAAATCCGAAAGTCGTCGTACATGACTCTAATCTAAAACATGTCTAAGGAATGAAATCTGACTAATAAATATCCATAATGTCCAGAATAAGAAAAGACATCATAAGAAGAAGATCTTCGTGCGGCCTGGCATGGGAAGAAGCTCACCCTAAAATCTGTCAGCAAACGTCCTCCACTCTAGATGTGAGGGCGAGTAGCGGTCTCTGTATCACAATCTGCACTCAAAAGAATGCAGCAAGGTAGTATCAGTACAAACACTATGTACCGGTAGATATCATAGGCTGACTAAGATTAGAATCATGCATATTTCATAAAATCAATAGAATAAACCAGCCAGTCAACAGACATGAATATCAATATAATCACAGCAAGTCAACCAAGGATAATCACAATAAAATCACCAAGAATGCCAAGAATCACAATCATGTAAGCCACGACGGAAATAACTTTACCACAATAACCTCACTCACTGTACACACATGCTAACTGATGACATTGCTTAGTAGTCATGACCTGCAGCCGACCTATGGTGTCCATGTACCAGTCATTCCGGAATACTCCTCGGACCCAAGCACTAACCTCCGCTCCAGAACGAACCTCGGATGCAGGACATATCAGCGTACCTCTCATTTTTGAAACTAACCTCGGACCACGAGCCCCTAATCTAGGTCACATATGTGCCTTCCTATACCTCTTACAGAACAATGTTTCTTACCTTCTCGATATCAATACTTAAATCATCATATCATGTCACAATATCGTCAAGAAGATCATATTAGCTTCTCATCACATTACATTCATTACAGAATCAACACACAGGAATAGTGGCACGAAGCCTACATAATCACTCAATCATAATCACATAGGAGTTTAGCCACACAATATCATGCATGAAAACTAGACATGCTTTCTCCTAAAGAATTCACAAACATACAATCAACTAACCAAAGTCTAACTCAAGTAGACTGTAACCTACCTCGATGTAGAGCTGGAACAACACAAGTCACTCTGCTACAGCCTTTCCTTTCCTTAACACCTCAGAACGCTCAAAATCTAGAAATAGAAGGCTCAATGAGTCATAATACTCAAATCACAAGTACCAATACAAGAATACCCTTTCCATTACCCCATTCCAAGGGGTGGATGTGTTTCTAGGTGATAAAAAACCTATCAAGGCCCTTAGTAATCATTAATCATCAATTTATAACAACATTCTAGCAATATTCCCATACAAGCAGTTATTATGGTCAGACACCATTTTTATAGAACCCTAGGTCCCCAATCACTTAGTTTATGACTCTAAATGTTCAATTTATGATCAAGAGCAACTAACCAAGGCATTTAGATGACAACTAAGCGATAATAACCATGACCCATCAAGTTAGAAGGTTTATTAACATTCTAGGGCTTCTATTTCAATTTCACCATTAAAGACCCATGAAGGGGATAACAATAGGGAAGGAGAATGGAATGATGGAATGGAATCAATGGAACTTACCTCTCCAAAGTATCTTGCCCTAGCTTGAAAATTCACCCTAGGTGCTTGTTGGGAAGTGTGTTGGTGTTTTGTGAAAAGAGAATATGAGACTAAGTATATAAAATTCGGGCTACTGTTTTACGTCGACCGCTACAGCGGTCATTACGCCACTGCAGCGATCCCGCTATAGCGGTCAAGTGACCGCTATAGCGGACCACCATGAATCCGCTGTGATCGCTATGGCGGTCCATCCACCGCTATAGCGATGCCGCCATAGCAGTACACTGCCCGTCATAGCGGCCATCGAGTAAATGGATGGCCGCTGGCTGCGGTCCAAGTACCGCCATAGCTGTACCGCCGCAACGGTACTCCCACCGCCACAGCGGTACATTTTGGGTAGTGAGCTCGACTTTTGTCCCGTTTTTTCCCCTTTCACCCAATATTTCATCCGAGGCCTCAAAAATACAAAATAACATGCACATATAGTAAAAGATTCCCTACGAATCCATCAGTGGCCTCGGAATTCACAACAGAGTCCTAATTTCCTATATCCCCCCCTAACAGACTCAAGACCATCAAGTAACAACCACGACCAAGTCAAGTTTCAGCTCATAAGCTTACACGATTGAGTTTCTACTGGCTCGTTCCACCTTTAGAAAGGTTATATTTGGTTGCGGGGATCTTATATTTCCCATAATGACTGGAAGGGTCGTTACACCATATACTAATTAAAACACCGTTCTTCCCCGAACAGATAAAGATGAGAAATCTAAGGAAGAGTTACCTGACTCGGTGAAAAGCTGGGGGTATTTGCTACGCATATCCGATTCTGATTCCCAAGTAGCTTCTTCCACTGAACATTCACAGAAGCTATTTCCTTGGACCTCAACTTGCGAACATCCCTGTCTAAGATAGCAACGGGCTCTTCCTTATACGACAAATTCTCATCTAACAAAATCAAATCCCAACGGATTATATAAGAACCATCGCCATGGTACCTCTTCAACATTAAAACATGAAATAGCGGATGAACACTTGATAAACCGGGCGGTAAAGCCAACTTGTAAGCCACTTCCCCCCACACGCTTGAGGATCTCAAATTGCCCAATGTATCTCGGGCTAAGTTTGCCCCTCTTTCCTAACCCCGTCACACCCGTCACGGGTGAGACCTTCAACAGTACTTGCTCTCCTTCCTCAAACTCAAGATCTCGGACCTTGCAGTTCGCATACTCCTTCTACCTACTCTGCGCTGCCAGAAGCTTGGCTTGAATCACCTGCACCTTCTTTAGGGACTCTCTTAGCAAGTCGGTACCCCACGACCTCACCTCAAACGCATCAAACCATCCAATATGAGACCTACACCTCCTTCCATACAACGCCTCAAATGGGACCATATTAATACTCACGTGGTAGCTATTATTATAGGCAAATTCGGCCAAAGGCAAGAATTGATCCCAATGCCCACCAAAGTCTATCACGCACGCACGAAGCATATCCTCAAAAACCTGAATAGTCCGCTCAGACTGCTCGTCAGTCTGAGGGTTTTTGCCTCAGAAAATTTCATGTCGTCATATGATAGCTAGACTAATGCAGGGTAAGAGGAATATGATGTTTCTATAAGTAAGAAAGGTTACTTAACGATTCTAATTAAGATTTCAAAGATGTTTGAAACAAGAGAAGAAAGTTCATTAAGAAAGGCGAAGTATACGTTGTATTTCGGAAGAGTTTTGTAAAGTACCGAATTAATGTTGACTTAATGATACCTTGAGAAAGAGTTATGATGCCCCTTAGGTTGTTAACGAAGTGTTAAACAAGTGTTAAGAAGGTTCCCTAAGGATTGGAGATCAAATGAAGCGACAAGAACAAGATCGGAGAAAAGTGAATTATACGACCATTTATACGGTCCGTATAATATTATACGGTTCGTATAATGGTCCGTATAACCATCACAGTGAAGGTCCATCACTGATGGAGTTATACGGTCACTTATACGGACCGTATAAAATTATACGGACCGTATAATGTGCCGTATAATGGTTCTGAGAAATGAGATTTTTTTGGAGCGATTTCACGGTCACTTATACGGACCGTATAAGTTTATACGGATCGTATAAGTGTCCGTATAATTTCCCGACGGGTTAGATTTTCCAAATATAAATATAAGACCCCATGTTATTATTTTCATTTCCCTCACTTCTTCACTTCTCTCTAACCCTCTAGAATATTCCACACACTTCTTTTACAAGAATCTAAGACTAAACAAGAATCAACTTCATCAAACCAAGGAAATCAAGTGTAAGGAAGCTATTGAGGGTTGCTTGAAGTCAAGAAATCTCTTGGATTGAAGCTAGGGTTTTTCTTCAAGTGGAGTATTGCTATCCAAAACCCATTCCTACACTATCAAAGGTAAGTTTTATGATCAATTCATATTATTTAGAGTATTGAGGGTTTGAAAGACTTGGATTATAGAAGGAAATAGAAAATGGGTTAAAAATATGAGAATAGTGACATTTTTGAGTAGTAGCTTAATATGAATCATGATTCTTTGTATGTTACGAGTATAGTTATGTTATAAATGATATTAAGAACATGGGAGAAACATTATATGGGGATGAAGGTAATGTTGTATTATGACCATGGTTATGGATGCCCTTGAAATGGAAGTAGGAGAATTGAATAATGTATGGTTGATGAAGATTATTGAGTATGATATTATGGATATTGTTATTGAAATTTGGGAGTTGGTATATGATATGGAGAAAGTTGTATAAACAAAGGAGACGCTGCCCAATTTTCTCTAGCTTTAGTTCAAGCATGCTTACGTTATCGATTATCTAATATTGGTACGAATTCTCTTGAAGGTAGAAACATGAATATTGGAGGGGAACGTTCAAGTGATAAAGTAGCTAAACGAAAAGGTATGTAAGGCTAATTCCTTCTTTCTAAGGCATGATTCTTACGACATGATTTTCC
>NW_026714130.1:0-32428 GCF_029784015.1 Lycium ferocissimum
TTCAAATTTTAAAAAGATATAAATTTCCGAAATTATTAAAGATGGAGGAATGTTGGAGGGGATTCACCCAGCACCAAAACCCTAGTTCAACTCTTTTTGGGATTTCTTGACTGGGAAGACTTTAAGGGTTTTCCCTTTTTATTGATTTCGATTTTTGTTTTGATCCTTGATTTCTAGGATTTCTAAAATGTTTGGAACTTCTAAAGTTTCTGGCCCCCCGGAGAAAATAATAAATGGGCTTAAATCCCTTTTTAAACTCCCAAAATCTCGATTTTTAATGAATTATTGCGATGAAAAGGGTCGAAACCCAGCTTGACCGTTTTCTAGTTTACGTCCGTCCTCCATGGCCGTATTTAAGCATGGCAAAGTTTGGCCGGGACACGGCAGTTTTTAATTTTAGGTCCGTCCTGGGCCAAGCCGTATATGGGGTCGTATTTAACTATTTCAACACTTAGCGAAACTTAGATTTTTAACCTTTGAGGACGACGACATAGGGCCCGAAATCACTTTACGGCCCGTGTAGTCCATAACGACCATTTTAATTTCACAACTTTCATTTCCACAAAATTTAGAGTCACCCCTAACTTATAAACACATCATACATCAAGCTTTCATCGTTCCCCCTCACGCAAGTACAAAATTTTCAGAAATCTAACCATTCTTTGACCCAAACGAAACCCTAGCCTATTGGGGGAGAAAGAAGAAAGGTAAGAATTTCTCTTTTTTTAGGGGTTTTAAAATGTTTTATGCATTTTGTAGTATGTTAATATGGATAATTTCAAAAATTCGTTTTAAGGGGGTTTTTTGGTTTGAGGAGCTACCCTGAAAGGGTGTTAAAAGGGAATTGATAATTAATTCTTGTATCGTTTTTGCTTGTTGTAGAGGGGGGAAGAGAATAAAGACCATCAATATATGTACATGTATAAGGGCCCGGGATAGCCCTCAAATTTTTGGTAAAGGATGAATTAATATCGTTTAATGTTTTAGTTGTCGTCTTATAAATTTGGGTTTGGAAATGAAGGTTTTTGATCAAAATGAGTTGTTAATGTTGGGACTTTTTTTTGGAGGTTATTGTATATTTAATGTAATTGGTATATGGATGAGATAGCATTGTTAGAATAAATTGTGGATACAAATCATGGCATGAAAATGAGGAATGGGTATAGGGGGCTGCTCTCGGTTTAGGGGCTGTTTTCGGCCTAATTTGGAAAAAAATTGAGTTGTCGGAAATGTTGTATGAATTTCTTAGAATGTCCTTAAATATTGTTGGTAGGGGTTTGGGTTAGTATGTGAATGTATAAGCGTCGATTTTGGCTTGAAGGTAAGTCGTCGAATTGAATTTATGTAAGTTGTTGAATAATGGACAAGAAAGCTATTTTTGTTGTATTGCTTTCCGGATTGGTTGTTGATGTTGCTAGGTTGGTTATTGTTGTTGTTGTTGATTGATATGGCCTAGTTAAATTCTCGGGGTGGCCTATTTACGGGAAATGCTGCCCAATTTCTCGTAGAATTAAGGGCGAATTTGGAAATTGAGGCCTAAAGTCATTAGCTAATGTTTGGCATTTTTTGGCTTGTTTATAGATCGTGGGCAGCCCGAATCATAGGTGGGTTTAGCTTGAGTTTGGATCTTTTTGGAGCGTTTGAGGTATGTAAAGTAACCTTTCTTTTTGGCATGCCTTAGTTAAAGTAGGCTATGATACGAGCCTCTAGGAAACTCTTTGTTCTCGCAAATCCGAGCTTGTCTATGATTCGCATTCGTTTCCTTGGTATTCTTGTGCTCATATGCCATAACATTGACCCTTATATCTTTGGGATTCGTAATTTGTAAAGATTTCATGAAAGCTGATTTTTGGTTTTTAAAGCTTATTCTTTAGCGATTCCAAAAGTTCAAACGCCCATAACTTTCTCAGAACGGCTCGGATTGCTTTGAAATTTTTGTAGGAGTTCGTATGATATAGAATGAGTATGTTTTTCATAGGCGGGCTCGATTCGGGTCTATGCTCGTCCGTGGGTCCCGTGACGCCCTTTTATGTGAATTCGATAACTTTGAAACAAAAAAGTAATAATTATTATTCCGATTTCGAATATGGCTATTTTATTTATCTCTTGGATTTATGATAATGATTTTATGCATATGATTACTCACTACTCGCCGTGCCTACTATGATATCGTTCGCCGGTTCCGGCCGGCAGTTCTGTTGTCGTGCGCATTATGATACGTTCCGGTGTTATGCTGTGTTTATGGTTTACCGAGTTCCTCGCTCGAGGGCCGGGTTCCACTCATATTTGGTGTGATGCTGTGTATGGCGATATGCTGTATATGATATGTGACGGGAGATTGAAGATTTGAAACTTTCTTCCGGTCTTATCACGTGTTATGGCGCCATCGACAAGCGGCGACCATATTTCTGTTCCCTATGCGTGATTTATATTTTGAAGTAACATTTTGATATTTTGGAAATGCATTTACTTTCGTATCCCTATTTCGATTTGATCTCGGCATTTGTATATTACATTTACGCTTTTGCGTACTCGCACATATTTCGTACCGACCCCCCCTCTTCGGGGCCTGCGTTTCATGCCCGCGAGTGCACGCACGGTTGGTGATCCATAGGTTTAGGACACCTTCTTCACGCTGCTACTGAGTGCTTTCACCATTCCGAGCTTATATTTTTGGTATATATTCATCCGTTGCATTGTATATATTTGTTCATGGGTACGGCGGGGCCACAATAAGTCATATGATTCGTAAATACATTTAGAGGTTTGTGGACATGTTTGTGGGTTGCGCCTACTTTTGTGCGGTTGTGTTTGTATATGTTGTGTTTGGGCGATTCCATTCGCCGCGGCAGCCTTGTCGGCCCGCATATGTATATATGTTGCTCTGTTGGCCCTGTGTGGCCTTTGTTGGTATTTTCTGTGCGCAGGGTTATTTTTGGATGAGTCGGTAAAACAAAGGCTGCGAAATTTTTCGGAAATACGATAAATTTGGAACTCGATCTTATCGAAAGCACGATATACTTGGATGCGTTTGATATAATTTGTGATAGCGTTTGATAGGTGTGTTTGGGTGCCCAGATCGGGCACTAGTCACGGCCTACGGGGTCGGGTCGTGACAGCTCATACTCACAAAGAAATTCATATCTACACATGCAAACACCATAGGCTTGCCCTTATTTTCTATGTTTTCATCCTAGGCTCGTTCGGTTGTGATCACATTAGGACTTGTTTTGGCTTATAATGTAGGCTTAGGGACGGGTAGGATACTTTTTGGATATTAGTGACTCACCCTCCTTGAACACTACAACATCTCTTCACCTCTTTAATTTCTTTCCAACCCCTTTATTTTCTTTCAAGTTTTCAACCTCGATGTGGTTTGATTCCTAACCGACTTACAAATCTTTTTGTGTTACAATTTTCTGATTTTTTTTTTAATATATGCAACTACCACATCGAATCTCCACTAGCAAACTCCACCACCCCTAACTTATGTTTATAACATCTACTCCACATTTAATTCACCCCCAACTTAGGCATTTTGCCTCATCTATCTAGTAGCATCAAGGAGGGAATGGGTACGAAGATGGATTAATTGCCTGAGGTAAGGTTTCATATTTGGCTAGCCAAGAAAAAGGTCAAAAGGCTCAAAAAGGGAAACTAGGGATATTTGAAATTTTTGGTAAGGCTTATTTAGGCAAAGTGACTATTAACACAAAGAAAACCTAAGATCATCTCACAACCAAACTAACTTTCGGATTTCAAACAAGACCAACCGGGAAAGTTCTAGATTATACATGCATAAATAGAACCAAACTAACAACTCACACACACATTGGCATAAGGATAATTATTTTTACACTTGTGACCTCCTAAGTAGTCATTCATCACACACAATACCCCAATAATCATAATGTCATATAAAGAATCAATCATGTCAACCAATAACTGTTCTAAGTATGCATTTTCAAATTTTTGAGGGGTCCAAAATTTCCAACAAACCATAACAACATGCCATCAGTTACAGAGTAACACCAAATAAGTCAAAATTACTCTATTCAACCTAAGTAGCATCCTAAACATGCCAGTTTCAACAAAATAAAACCCCTCAGGAAAAGAACTCTGGCAAAGAAAAGCCGAGGGGGTTCCTAAACACATGTTTACAATACAAAAATACCAGATAGCCCACCCCTAACTAAAAAATTTGCAGTGTCCCTCTTTGCGTCACATAAGCATACAAAAAATTTTAGGCATACCTGCTAGCACTAAGTGCTGGAGTCATCTCTGCTCACCCTCGGAGCTGGAGCTACTATGCTCGGGCAAGACCAAATCTTCCTCATTATCCTCCTTATTTTGTGCTCCATATACACGCCTCAGAATACTCATCATCTTGTTCAAAAACTTGCTCTGCTTTTTAGCGTGCTCTCTTGCCTTTTTCTGTCGCCTCTCCATCTTACCCTGTTTTTCCTTTATATGCTTCAGCTCCTCCACTACACTTGTTAATGTCGGACCACCAAATCCAGAAGGAGATGTAGATGAGCCCTCTCCAGATGGGCCCGAAGGGAGAATAGCCACTAGTTGCTGAATCCGAGTGTCCACCCCATGGAGCTGGGTGGAGATATACTGAAAAAGTCTGGTGGCTTCTTGCAGTGGTGGTAAGGGTGGTATAGCTGGAGTAGGAGCAAGAGCCCCATCAGTGGAAGGGGTGGAAGTCGAATCCGATGCAGTAGAGGTGAACTGCCTAAATGACGGGGCTGCTAGATCAATCTTCCTTTTCTTCTGCACATTGTCGGGCCCTCTCTTTTTCAAATGGATGAATCGGTCCATGGGCCCCTTTTCTTTGTCACCTGGCCTCATGGACACCCCATTACGGGAGCACAAATAAGTGATCAACGACGGGAAGAATAGACTCTTAGTCCTTTCAAGCACCACCTCCCGTATTTCTTACATAATAAGCCTCCCCACATCCACGGGTAACCCTTCCATCACATCACAAATTAGTTTAGCCCTTTCAAGGGGCACCTCTGAATCATGTTTAGAAGGCAGCACCCTGGATGTCACAATATCTAGCCAAGTTTTGGCCTCAGCAGTGAACTATGTGGAGTCAATCTTTCTTTGCCTGGTAGTCAACCACTTTGGTTGCTCTCCACCGTGAAGGTGGGTCACAAACCATTGTTGCCGTATTTTTTTGTATCTCAGTGTCATCTCACTGTTATCCCCATCCTACAGATCATAGTAGGCATTGATTCGAGAAGAATTGCACAGGACATCCACGCCTCTCACTTTGACAATCACCCTCACAATGTCAGCCTTTGCAGCATTTGCATAGAATTCCCTTACAAGGGTATAATTTGCCTTGATCGGTTCATCCGCAAAGCGTATCCATCCGCTTGTTACCAGCCTTTCATAGAACTCGGGCATCTTTTCTTCCAAATTTTTTGTTACGATGCCCCTTTCTTCGACAAAGCTCTTTCCCAACAGTCTATCATAGAGCTTAGAACATTTCTATTTGACTGAGAAGTTATGGTATCGTAGTATTCAATCTGGGGCACTTCGGCAACATTGGATGTTGTAGCCATTTTTCAAGCTTAAGTACCTACAAAATGAACACACATGTCGAACATAAGTATGGGTACCTGAAACAATGTATAATGAGGCAATTAGGCCAAGAAGCGGGTCAAAGTTTCGGGCAACTGCGTGGCATTACATTTTTTTTGCACTACCTATTTTCCTTCAGCGCGTTCGCGCAACACAAGGGCGCGATCGCGCTCGTTTTATTTTTTATTTCTGAGCGTTTGTGCTAGCAACCTATGCGATCGCGCTAAACAGCGTTTCAACATTCTCAAAAGAATATTGGCGAACAGTTTGGGGGTGTGAAATTTTCACCCATTTTCATAGTGGTTTAGCACTTATTTCTTGCCCCAATTTGCTCAACAATCAACTCCCAACACTCTCATCTCACTTACACAACAACCAACAACAAATATTTCACATAACATTCAACAATTTCACCCAATTCTAGTGTTTAAACAAGAGAAAGTAAACATAGCTTCTTCCATAAATTTTCACACCACAAGAAGATAAAAACAACTCTATGAACAAGAGAGTGGAAGAATCACATACCTTGTAGTTGCAGGTTAAAGAATCTCTAAAGAATTGAAGTTGAGTTTGAGAGAAAAGTGAGAGAAACGGGGGTTATTTGGTTCATTTAGCCATTTTTTTTTGTTGATACCCCTTGTGCTTCTGTTTTTAACGCTTTGCTTACTTGGGGGATCCGCATTGGGGAGTTCGCGTGGTGAACCAACGCGTTCGCGCTAACCAATTTTTCCATTTTTTTTTTGGTTAAATGCCTTCGCGCCACATTCTAGCCCGTTCGCGCAGAGGTATTTGAGACCCCCTTCTTCCCGATCGCCGTTTTCAGGAGTATGGTATGAAAAATTTTGCCCTGCTCAAATTAACTCCTAAAATTCTGAAACTCTACAGGTTAGTCAAAAACAATAAAATAAAATATTCTACAAATTTATAAATGATGGGTTGCCTCCCACCAAGCGCTTGATTTAATGTCACGGCACGACGGTTACCAACTTTACCGCCTTTCTAGCCATTTGGAGCTTATGAATTGGGCACCCAACTTGGATTCAAGTTTGTGACCACGAGCAACGGGGGGGGGGGGGGGGGGGGTAAGTAGATGAACAAGCCAAGCATAGTATTTTTCATCTTACACTTTTTGGCTTTCAAGTGAGGAATGTTGTTCTGCCTTCTTGAGTTTTCAAATTGTAGGATATATGGCGTTTGAACTTCTTGAATTTCGATATCCTCTTTTTTCCCCGGATTGGAGTCAACAAAAACAATATTTTTCAGAACAAAGGTTGACTCTGATTTATTTTTTTCTTTGGCATCCCCAATAAACTCATCTTCATGATTGACCCCCAACAGAGGGATTACTTTTTCAACTTGAGCATTGGAGAGTTCATATTGATTCTGATCTGGATCGAATGCCCATGGTGGATTTTCTTCTTCTGTCATCAAACCAAGTTGGAGACTAGTTTCCAAGTATTCTTCCAAGGCTTTTTTATTTTAGTTACCCTCACCTAGCAGGCACTCCATCATGAGTTTGAACTCACTAATTTGGCCATGCTCACAATAAAAATCACTACTAAACAAGTTTTGATGGAAAGATGCCATTTTTTTTTTCTAAAAATTAAAAAAAACACAAAAAACAACTATACAAATATTCATAGGTTCGGTTCAAAGTAAGTTAGCTTACTTCCTAAATTAGCCAAAATACACCAATTGTTCCCCGGCAACGGCGCCAAAATTTGATACGCTCAAATTACACCTTTTAATGGCATAACGCGGACGTTGTCAAATATAGTAACCCAACAAGGTTGGGGTCGAATCCCACAAAGAACAATATATGGGCGTTTAAGCAGATGAAGAATTATCACCAACAACAGCTAGGCCGAACGCATCAATGGTGGTTTTTAGATATGGTTTTGATGAAATAAGAAAATATTAAATCTAATCTAGAAAGCAAGTAAATTGATCAATGGCCACAAGAATGGAATAAAGGAAACTACTTCTCAAGTAACGATCCAATATATTTCACGAATTACAGATAATGGTAATATTGTGTTAATTAGCCACGGATAATGACTCTAAATTAACTTCTCTCGAAGATTAACTAGACTATCTAATTGAATATCCCTAAAGCAATTAGGAGCATTAAGAACACCCGACTATGGCTGCAAGTGGTATCGCCTATTCCTAGGTCAATTTCCATTAGATGGGTTTAACGCCCCAAATTCATGTTAATTATTCTATCCCAACCCGTTCTTCTTCTTCCGAGTTTCAAACAAAGTAAATGGGCAAGTCCTAGGGTTAGCTACTCCTTGAGAAACGTTGAAGAACAAGAATAATTAAAATAACAATAACTTACTTGATTAAAAATAATGTCGATCAATAAATAAGCACAACAAGAGTTTCAATCTCAATTGTCACCAAGAAATTCCCATAAACAAGGTTCAAATAAAAGAAAGAAAATATAATAGGAACCCTAGCCTCCAAACTTGTGTTTTATGCCAAAGATAATTTTACAATTCTCCCAGTTGGCTTTTAAATGAACTGGAATAGAAAATATCGTCAAAATCCAAGTTCTCCTCAGACTGGGCCTAAAGGCCTTCAGCGCGAGCGCGCCACGTGGCAGCGCGAACGCGTGGATGATGTCAACACCCCTGCTCTTCGTCAGCGCGATCGCGTGACACACTAGCGCGAACGCGTAGTGTCACTGACATGCGTGGCCATGAACGCGTGACATACCTGCGCAAATGCGCAGGCTAAATTTCCAAAAAAATTTCCAGAATCTCCAGTTTTTCCAGTGATCAACTCTTTTTTGCTTGTTTTCCACACTTAGGCTCTAGGGACCTTATATTACCTGCAACATAATAAAAACACGTACAATCACATAGACTTGCTTAAAAATAAGTAAAACTTAGAGCCGAAATGCATCGATTGTGGCGTAAAATCACGCAACATTAGGCAGTCCCCGATTTAAGCACTTGGCTATTTTTTGGTGTGAAAGTAACACGTTGTACGTCGTTGCCTCATTAACAATCTTGCCGGCAAACCCGCTTTGGGAAAAAATCGAGCTAAGGGAAAAAGAGTGCAACACGTGTTTTCAGACCTAATTTTACCCTCTTTAAACTTTGCTTCGATTTGTACCTACAAGGGTTAGGTGAGTAGTATTTATGCATTCACGAAGGGTGGGTGATTCGTACCTTAGCAATAGTATCTTTTAAAATGTGCCACGTTCTAATTATTTTGCAGCAACTGGGCATCTTCTGATACAAGCTGGTATGAGCCTTTACCGGTCCAGTTACTCTGTACGGTCCTTCCCAGTTCGGACCCAGCTTTCCCTCGTGAGGGTTTTTGGTGTGTAGAGTAACCTTTCGAAGGCCCAAGTCCCTTACTTGGAAGTGTCTAAGATTTGCCCTTCGATTGTAGTACCTTCCCATCCGTTGCTTCTGTGTTGCCAAGCGGACTAATGTCGTTTCACGAAGTTCATTCGTTAAGTCAAGCTATACATCCATAGCCTCATTATTTGATTCTTCCGTGGCATACTGGAATCTCAAACTCAGCTCCCCAACTTCGACAGGAATCAAAACCTCCATACCATTGACCAATGAAAATGGTATTTCACCGGTGCTCGACCTCGACGTCATTCTGTAAGCCCAGAGTACTTTCGATAAAAATTCTTTCCACCTGCCGTTGGACTCATCCAACCGTTTCCTCAAGTTCTGAATGATTGTTTTGTTTGTTGACTCCGCTTGCCCGTTCCCACTTGGGTGATATAGAGTTGACATTATCTTTTTGATTTTCAAACCTTCGAGGAAATCATTGACTTTATTACCTATAAATTGCCGACTGTTGTCTCATGTGATTTCGGTTCGAATACCGAACCGACAAATGATATGGTCCCATATAAAGTTAATGACCTCCTTCTCTCTAATCTTTTCGAAGGCCTGCGCTTCAACCCACTTAGAAAAATAGTCAGTCATAAATAGTATGAAATGAGCCTTACCTGGTGCCCTAGGCAATGGGCTGACAATGTTCATCCCCCACTTCATGAATGGCCATGGAGACAATATCGGATGTAACAATTTGCTTGGTTTTGGATCATCGGAGCGTGCGTTTGGCATCCATCGCATTTTTGAACAAAGTTCTTGGCATCCTGTTCCATATGATCCCAATAATATCCGACCCGAATCAACTCTCGAACCAACTGCTGTGCTCCGGAGTGGTTTCCACAGATCCCTTCATGGACCTGTCACGACCCAACTAGAGAGCCATGACGGGCACCCGGAGCTAACCCACCGAGCACCTCTAAACATACATCTCATAATTATTTCTAGGTGGACCAAAAAGACAGCTCATGGGTATCATAATCTGTAAGGGCATATATCACAAGATAATGACACATCGCTATATAATCATCAATAACTATGTCCATAAACATAGGCCAACAAGGCTGCCAAAATATAATACAACAATATGAACTGATAACGATATGGGACTTCTAGCTGCACATATCTGTCCACGAGCCTCTATATAGAATACATGAATCCATGAAGATGGGGCAGGACTCCGCCATGCCTAAGTATATATTTACACAAGAGTAGTACCAATAAGCTGCAGCTCCGGAATAACTCGAGCCTTTCTGAAACACCGCTTATGAAGCCCCTAAGGATCAGATCTGTCTACCTGTCTACCTGCGGGTATGAACGCAGTGTCCACAAGAAGGGACGTGAGTACGAATAGTGTACTAAGTGTGTAAGGTATGAATAACAACATAATAAGAAATATGAAACATAACATGAGATAAAGATAACCTGTACATCTAATTACCTCATAAGGAGGATACCATGCATGCCTAGCCTTCTAAAGAAAACATTTTTCATATATATATAACATAATCATTAGCCCGCATCCGGTCCTCCCGCGTCCGGGGTAACCATCTCACACCGCCTACTAGTGGTGCTGCCCGACCATATAGGCACCGTGTTATTATCATTATCCATAAGCCGCCTACCGTAGTGGTGCTGCCCGGCCATATAGGCACGGTGTGAGAAAATACATACATATACATAAAGCATGCATGAGAGCCCAATTAAAAGCTACAACTCTATCGGAGTGACGTAAGGTTGGTAACCTCCGATTTATATTATGGAGCAATCATCATCGCTATATCTCACTTTGAAGGAACAATTATCATAAGGTGAGATCAACAACAATGAATAAAATCAAGAAAATCATGAAATAAACTCTATAATCTCATGATAGTTGTAGCGGGCGTTGGGAAATTCTAAGTTTAACCGACTCACACATACCTCATAAAAGGAAGGAGGTGTCCCGGGGAAGTACGGTTGTGAATCGTACTAGGAAACTCGGAAAAACCCGCCAACCACTTAATGGTGCTCTAATGGATACGTTTTAGAGTCGCCACCTAATTTTTAGGAAATTAGGAAAACTAGTTCGAAAAGGGTTCATTTAAATTTTTTTAAAAGAAACCTAATCTACCAAAATCTGGGTAAGGGTTCTGGTGATCCCCCGGGGAAGGTGTTAGGCACCTCAGTATTAAGGATCCGCTCAATTTTGGTTTGCCTACGGGCTCTAATGGTTTACCTTATGATTATAAATTGTTTTGGACAAAATTGCTTAAGTCTTGATTTTCGCAATAAAAAGGGGTGTCATTTACATGCAAAAGTTTGCTTTTAAGAAATCATCAAAGTATAGTTCCGCTCAAAATTGAGCATGGGTGTCGGACTTGAACACCGAAGCTAATACCCGAAGGCTCTTAGCCAAGGTAGGACTGCACTTAAGTCCACCCAAAAATAATTTTGAAAAAAGGATTTTAAGTTATGAAAATAATTTTATGAAAATAGTTTTAACATATATACCGTAATTGATCATGATATGTTATTCATTTTTTATCAATTATTTAACCAAATTTTAATCCGTTTTCATACGTATTTTCACAAGTTCGAATATTCAAAATCAGTCCATATGTTCTAGAGCGGTCCAAAGTGGTCCAAGTCCTCAAGCTTTAGAAATGTCAATTTCAGTCCGTAATTAGCTGGAAATCAGCTGATTTAGTCCTTAAAGTCCAAACTGTCCGGTTTTTTTAATCCTTTATCGTTAATTATTTGTAAAAGCCATTTTTTAGCGACTCTAATCCTTAATCTAATCGTATGGATTCCAATAATGAAAGCAAACATAATAAATTTAAAAGACTTAAAGTAAATAGTTGAGAATTGAGCCGACCAAGCCCAAATAGAGAGTTATTATGCAACGGGTTCCTCAAATCCAACGTAAGCTCTAAATGCGCTCCACTTTTTGGTGTTGACTCGATCTATACACATTGATGGGCCTCATGGAAGCCCACCAATGGGTTTTGAAGGGGTATAAGAGGCAAAAGGGTATACTCGACATTAGTATTCAGTCATAATTAAATCCAAATGTGAAAAATTAAACTAAGTTAATTATTACAAAGCCAGAAATATGAACTACAACCAGATTGGGCCATAGCCCATCAACAGTTAACTAAACAATAGCATATAAATAGCAACCCAATCGACTAATTATGCCTAGAAATAGCAAAATAGAAGATCAATTGACCAGAGGCCCAATATCAGGGCCCAGAGGCCTTCCCTTAACTTTTCTAATTATGGAAAATAGATATACACGACATACAATCCGATATATCTCTTCCCAATTTCTTTCTTTAAATTTTCTAAGTGTAAAAGTCAAGATATACATGAATATACTCATTTATATAGGTTTTCCAAGAACTGATATACCTGGATATAGAGGGGAAAGCCCCCTAGAAGGGGCATACCCTTCTATATCCAGCCAATCTCACATGTGTGATGCACATCATTCTAATTTTAACCTCTAAACTTAATAAAACAGCTAAGCCAATGCCACAAATCAGCAATCAGGCAAAAGAAACGACTGAAACTTAGCAAAGCCAAGAAGGACAATACGCACAACACATGGCAATCAATATGTAAAGAACAAGTTAGGGCATCATAGTAGTATTTTGAAGATGCAAAGTCTCAAGGACTCAATGATGACTCAACTATGAGAACACAAGGCATGAGGTGTGCTAGAATTAAATGACAAATAGAAGTAGCAAAGTGACATGCAGGACCTCCAAATACACAAGAACAGAATCCATTGTGGACACACAATTATCACTTAGTTTTAATTGCATCATTGCAGTAAGTTCATTTGCACACAGACAGTTTCAATAAATTACAAAGCAAGGTGTCCAGAACAAGTTTCCAAAGGCCATTTTCCCAAGTTTAGTATCCAGGAGTTTAATGTCAAGTCAACTAAGGCTTCCAATTTTAGAGTAGTAAAAGGTTCTACTTTGGTTTTCATAATGAGCCATGATAGTCAGAAATATCAGTCATGCATAAACATGCCTTTTTTGAAAGCAAGTTTCTCAGAGTTAAAAGGTGGCATTTAGTTTATCCCGGTTTCTCATAAAACAAACCATACATGATTAGGCAGTCAACTAAAGTTCAAAGATGAATAGAGTTTTTAATGACACTTAAAGTATGCAAATAGACCAATATTAATGTAGAGGTTCCTAGAATGACTTTAGAGTGAAGAAGAAAACTAGAAGAGTCACATGTAATGAAGCAGCCAAAGTAAACAAAGTGTCACATATGAGAAAAAAGAATGCCAATCAAGTTCAGTTGATCATCTATAGGGCATGGCCTATACAGATAGAGAGAGGGTAGATATGCAAAGATGAACTAGGCAAATGGGTTGGACAAGCTTGCTAAATCATGTTTTAGATAATCTTAGCACAAAACAAGTGAGACAAAGGCAAATTATACAATTTCCAAGCACGTGTACAAAGATGCTGGGGTTTGGGTAAGTCTATTGATTAAGATGATTGATCAAGGCAAGCACAATTAAAGCTTAGGCAGATAGAAAAAACAGCAGGACAGGTAGAAATCAAGTAGTTCTAAGCCAGGTAAAAAAAACTTAGAAGCTAATCCAAACAATATCACACATAGTCAAGGTTAGTTGTAGTCTAAATTGTCCTAATGAATCAACTCAGAGAGTCCTAAGGACAATTAAATGTCATTTTAAACCCATTTTTTCTACTCAGAGCCTTGTCATTCACATTTCTAGGCATTTGAGGGATCATAATCAAATAAACAGTGCTGGTTCTACCTCTTCAAGTATTCAAGTAGGTGGGTCAACTCACAGTAGCAAAGGATTTTCAAAGATTCTTCCCTAATACATCTAGTTTTAGTCAAATCAGACAAGAATGGACCCAGATCACCTTATACTGAGCAAGCAGGCCAAGATATGCATAATATAGCTATATAGGGACATAAACACATAGCAACTTTGGAGCAAAATTTCATAGAAGTCACAAAAGTTAGGTAGCACCATTACAGTTTCTCACAAGAACAACAAGCAGGGATAGTCTACTGCTAAATCACATGTCAATCTCTCCATTTCTACTAATTTTTAACTTAAAGACTTCCAACAATGATTAAAACAACAAGCAGGCAAGTTTTTCTGCATTTCTTACTCTTAAAGTTGTCTTAACACTTCATTAATAAACTTAATCAGTATTAGAGTGTCCTACTTCTTTTTTAGATAGATTTCATCCTTAAACAAGACCATAGAAGTCAAAAATCAACAAATAGTGGCCAAATAACCCCTTTCTTTCCATTTTTACTTGTTTAAAACATCACATTTTCAGAGATGTTATCAAACAAATACTAGATAAATTTCTTATTTTCAAGGATAAGCTTAAAAAAAACTTCCACACTCCGTAAAACCAATAAATCTTAGGCTAAAATGAGCATTTACATCACATCTTAAACCATCCAGAACCTAGAACTAACAGAACAGTCTCACAACCTAAATTATACAGAATTTTAAGGTTTAAAACAAACAAAGCCTTGAAAAGCAAACAATATTCAATGGAATAGTAGACTTGTAGTTAAAAAAAAATGCATTGCTCTTTATTTTTAAACCTTTTTAACACTATTCTTAACTTGAACTAACACAGAACCATATTAACAATATCATAACTACACAAACAAGCCATATAAACAATAATCAATACAAGAAAGCATTTTAAATAGTTTTTAACTTGTGTAGCACAGAAAATGGCATTTTAACAAGCTAAAATGAAGTAAATAGAGTTAGGATGGGTGGTTACCTTTCTTGGGGGCAACCTAAAGATCAAAGGAGAGGTTGAAATCCAAAGCTTCAACACCAAACAAGACCTTAACACCTTTCTTCCCTTTTTTTTTTCTATAGAAAAGTAGCTTTGTATTCTTTAAGGGGTATATGTTTATAGAGTAGTGTATCTTAGTATTCTCTATAGTATTGTGTTTATATGTTGTATAATGTAGTATATATGTGATATATTGTAGGAATATAGTGGTATATAAGATAGTAAACTTAGTATCCTCTTCGAATGTCAAAATCTGGCCCCCTAAAAACGAATAGAAACCTCTATTTATAGGCAATCCCACAAGCTTAGGGGTAAACAATGGGAAGGAATATTCCCAAAATAGATTTCCCCCCAAAACCTCAAACATTTCGAATTTTAGGTATAATAGGATAAGAATCTTGCAAAATTGAGCAATTAGTACTATCCTCAATTCAGATTTTGTACATATCACACAAGCAAACAAAAAATCCAACCCATTCGTACCATATTCTCATTCAAAATTGCTAAAATTTAGAAACAAATAACTGCACAGTACACCTAGTCACATACAGGACAAACAAATAACAAATATAATGGCATAATTGTACCAAGGGGATAAAAACCCTCAAATTCGTACCTAAACCAGCAGACCCTCATGGAAATTACCCTAGGCCCCCATAGAATCGCGTGTGGTGCACAAGCTGGCAAGGGACTCGAGGTCCCGCCCATGGCAACCACACGCATGGGTGACCCGAGCAATATCCATTAAAAAAAAGGTATAACTGGTGTAACTTATAAAAAAATTAACGCAATTGAACGTGGAACCACCATGAACAAGTGAAAGGACATAAAGTCCTTTCAATTTTGGTCAGAAACCACCATGTCGCGGTGGCGAAAGAAAGGAAACCCCAACCCTAAATCGCCTTAGGCGAAGAAAGAGAAAGGGGTCATCGCAAAATAAAATCTTGAGGGGGGTAAAGTTTATTTCATTAAACCCCCCCCCCCCCCCCCCCCCCCCCCCCCCGCCCTTTGTTAAAAGGAATAAATCAAATAAGACCCCTCTTTTATTTAAAAAATTAAAAGACCCCCTCTCTATCCAATTTGAATTAAATAGAAACTAAGTGTTATAACTAAATAAAATAATTATTTACGCTAATTAAAATTTAAAACTCGCAAATTTAAAATATTTTCTTTGAAACGAGCCTAATATTGACATAGTCCCGGATAATATTTAAGAATGTGAAAAATGCGGTCAAAAGTAAATCGTAATTCATACGTTGTCTTAATTAACAATTTCTCGAGATAGACGGAACGGGAT
This sequence comes from Lycium ferocissimum, assembly GCF_029784015.1. Taxonomy (NCBI): domain Eukaryota; kingdom Viridiplantae; phylum Streptophyta; class Magnoliopsida; order Solanales; family Solanaceae; genus Lycium; species Lycium ferocissimum. Next base: position 16,068 of record NW_026714130.1, read on the forward strand.
GTGTATTATTTATTTTTTGACTTATATTTATGAAAACCAGTCACTCGTAATTTCTTGTAATTGTGAATTTTCACAGAATAATAATTAAACATCAACTTTGCAATTTTCTCGGGATTTTTAAATTTTTAATTTTTAAGGACATCCTTACCCCGTCTTGGACTCGAGAAATATGAAAATTGAAATATACGTTTTATGAGGTGAAAATTAGGTGTCAATGATTGCCCCTTCGAAGTTCAAGGGTGGCAAGGCCATCCTTGAGCTACGAATTTGACAAACCTAATTTTCACCGAATAATAGAAATTACAGTCCTTTTGTGCAGTATTTCGAAAGTATGGCTGGACCCCGATTTATGGGCTTCCTACATATCTCAGGCTACGTGAGTGTTATATCCCGCATTTTATACGACGGATTATTCGTAAGCTAATCGACATAAATTCAAGGACAAGGACTTTTAATCCCCGATATTAATATGGCATGACTTGTTTGCAATTTCCATTAGTGTAGAAATATTAATGGAAATTAGGGATTAATTAACCATGATTAAATTATTAAGTGGGGATTAGTGATTAATTATGAATAATTAGCCTAATTAGATCACTAAGTGGGCCCCACAACACATGGACAATTATGATTGGCTCATAAATCATAGTGGGACACATGTCACATGGTTGGACACATGTCAACCATATGGACAACATATAAATATGGAAATAATGACCAAGCTATTCATTTTCATCTTCAACAAATGAATTAAGAGAGAGAAGCTCTCCTCTTCAATAAGAAGAGAGAGAAGCTCACGGCCACAACCATGGCAAAGACCACCCTGTGTCATGGCCAGCCTTGATTTTTATACTAGTGCATTGTTAAAATTCATCTTGAATTAGAGAAGAAGGTACGGACAACCATGGCTGCCAAGCTCACGTCTATGGCTGAGCCAAATCAAGTTCACAAAGCTTGATTCAAATAAATTTTCCATGGTGTTTTACATCAAATGAAGGTTCATGATAACATGAATTGGTCCTTGAAGGCAGCAAGAGTGGTTATCAATTGAAGCTGCCAAAATTCAGCAAATTAAGGAGCTAATTTGTTAAGGTGAGATTTGATCATATTCTACACGTTTTAGTAGGTATTTGGACTTATTATAAATTGGTAGATATGAATTGAGTACATGGAATTATGTATGTTGATGTTGAAGTGTTGTTGAGCCGTGTAAGGAGGTTGTTTTATTTGAAATTGGTGAACTGATTTGGATTGATATTATGGTTGTTGTTGTCATGAATTATGTCATGAGAATGAAGGAATTAAATGGTTAAAGTTGAAGTTGTAATTGTTTGTGGGCTGTTGTAGAACTTAGCATGATGTTAACATAGTTTTCTTGCATATAAATGGATGGTGTTGTTGTCGCGTGGCTGCTGTTGTATTTCCCTAAAATTGGATGACAAGATTGTATGAAATAACGTATAAGAATCGTATGTGGTTTACTTGATGTGTTCGTAGGTGTTCGCAAGATTTTCGAGCATCTTTTATGTTGTTAGCTAGGGGCTATTTTGAACTTGGGAGATTAAGTATGACTAAAGTTATATATGATGTTATTGTATTGGTTGAGCTGTTAGAAGATCGTTTCGACAAAAACGTTAAGACTATGGATCATTAAGGATAACTTGAATATGTGGTAGTCGTATGTGGGTTGTTATCAAATGTTGTGAATGTGGGCTGTTTGGAATGTTGTGCGGGCCATCCGGAGTGTTCTCGAGTCTTGTTTGAATAGTCTCGGGTTGATACTTGAATGCATGATTAGTGATGTTGGCTTGGGTTGTATGTAGTTGGTTTGAATATAAACGAAACGTCGTCTAATTATCTAGAAAGGAATTATTAACGTTAGGGTACGTTTTGAATCTTTTCGTAGTTTAATCATAGTTCTTGATGTCTTAATATAGGTTGAGACACTGTTGGGCAGTGTATACGTGTCGTGTTGCGAGTAAATGCTAAAGGTATGTAACGCCTATCCCTTCTTTCTTTTGGCATGTCCTAGATGTAAGTAAAATACGATATGAGCTTTGGGGTAATTCTATTCACAAATTCCGAGCATGATTTATGATTCTTATTCACTTCTTGATGTTAGAACTCTCAGGATGGTCGAGCTATTGCCCTCGAGTCTTTTATATGACTGAATAGTAAATGATGCATAAAAGTTCCTATTCCTAAAGGATTCTATAATGAATAATGTCCTTAACTTTCATAAGTTGTTTCGTATTAACTTGATACATGTCTATGATCCCTGAGGCTTTATTTTGATATAGTTCATAATGATATTCAAGGAGTACTGAGTATGACTATCATCCTGATACTCGAGCGTTGGTTAGTCTACTTGTCTATTGAGTCTCAAAAGATGATTTATATGCATATGGTTACTCACTATTCTGCTCGTGCATACTGTTATTACATCTTTCACCGAGTCCTTCACTAGAGGGCCGGGTACGGTATATATATATTATGGTGTTATGCTGTGTTATGGTGTTATGCTGTGTTATGGAGTATGTTGTGTTATGGCGCCAAAGATGGGGTGGCGACCATGTTCACCGAGTCCTATAATGGGCCGGATATGATATATGATATTAACATGCATGATTTGTGTTTCAAAAGCAAGCATTTTGGTGTTCTGGTTATTGTACTTGTTTTCTGTACTTCTTATTTCAGTATAATCCTGTTTACTGTATTTCATGCTTTATATATTCAGTACATATTTCGTACGACCCCGCTTTCTGGCATAGACACATTCTTGCTTTACCATATGACCCAGGATTTTATTCACCGACTTGGAGTGCTCCATTTTCCCGGAGCCTAGCCTTTTGGGTATAGATCCTTTGTTGCATATATGTGTTTATCCAGGGGTACGGTGGGGCTCTGTCGCGTCATATGATACTGTTGTTACTCTTAGAGGTCTGTAGACATATGTGTGGGTTGTATACGATTACTGTTCAGTTCTGTCCGTGTGATTTATGTTTTGGGACGTACCCATTCGTAGTGGCAGCCTTGTCGGCTTGCGTGTATATATATATATATATATATATATATGTCTTGGGATGCTGTATGTAGTGGCAGCCTAGTCGGCTTGCGTATGTATATAGTTGGGGCGTTCCCACATGTTATGATAGCCTTGCCGGCTTATGTGTGATATTATTATCTATCGAAAGTTGTAACTCCTCAGGAGACAGGTCGCTATGATATGTTTATATATGTGACAGTTTGAGACGACGTCCTGCCTTTATATATATATACAAGTTCTTTATTATGATAGTTGTGAACGATTATAGTTAACAGGTGTATACGAGTGTCCAACTCGGGCACTAGTCACGGCCTACGGGGTTGGGTCGTGACAAAAGTGGTATCAGAGCGGTTCATCCTCGGAGTGTCTACAGACCGTGTCTAGTAGAGTCTTGTTTATCGGTGTGTTGTGCACCACATCTATAAACGGAGGCTACGAGACATTTAGGATGTTACCTTTCTTTCATATCTAAGATCAAAAAGGGATAGTGCGATAGAGCCAAACTATAGGAAATGAGATTTCTTATACTAACCTTTGATTTCGGTAAAGAACGACATCGACAAAAGAAGGCGGCCCCGATGATATTGGAAGTTACAAAGCACGCAGGTAAGTAAAGGTATGAATGGTATATGTCGGGTAAGGTATTGAGGTGCAATTGAAATGTAAAGTTGAAGATTGAAAGGGAAAGTAAACAGGAAAGTGTAACAGGTGCAGTTTTAGTTGAACAAGAACATACGAGGTAAGTTCATCATTTTCGCGTTCGTTGTTGATATTGGGAGCTACGTGGCCGTGATATGATATGATATATATATATATATATATATATATATATATATATATATATCAAGATATATATATATATATATATATATATATATATGACTTGATATTGTACCAATAGTAATGATAGGATTTGATATATACCTCGAGAAATAAGTTATATGAGGGAAATAGTAATTAGGAGGTCGATATATATGGAGAGATGATTTAGAAAAGGCTAGCAAATATATATATTATATAGTTTGTAGTTAAAGGGGGTAATGGTATGATTGAGACGAGAGTGTTGATAAGGCGACTTATGAGATAATAAGAATAAGATTGACCGGAAAGGGCAAAAAGGTTAAGAAGTGTTGCGTTACAGGATTGATTACGAATAGGATATAATGTAAGTATAATGACGATTGTTACGAAAATGAGTAAAGCCTAGTGAGGAAGTGATTAAAAGATATGACATGATCTATGTGACTAGAGTATAAAGGCAAGTGTGAAACGGAAAAGCGAGTTGTAGAACGAACGAGAAAGACTTATCAAGTTCTGTAGGGAAAGTTTAGAATGAAGGTTATATGATAACGGAAATGATAGTGAAAAAGAAGGAGTTAATTGAAAGAAGGATATAAGAAGAAAGCGAGATTTAGGTAGTAATAGATCATGATATGTGTAGCCGAGGATACGAGTACTAAAAGTGACGATCGAGAAGACCAAGTTGAGAGAGATGAGCAACGAGGTATAATGAGTGCTAGGGAAACTGGTATGATACGAATAAAGATGGATGAACAGAATACGTTTTGAAAATGAGAAAAAGGATTATGCGGAAGTAATGTGTTCCGAATGATACAGAGGTAGCATAAGATTCCTCGTGTGCAGAATAAAAGATAGACATAGACGGGAGAAATGATAAGGGAATTTTAACGGAAGCACCCAAGATAGACGTAATTAATTGAGTACGAGTATAGAACGAAAGGGGAATATATAGTTATAAACTAAAAGGTGTAGTACGACGACATGGTGATAAGATAAGACCATTATTAAGACAAACTTGATATGTTTTTGAGTAAGTTAGAAGCCAGTGTTGGGTACACAACAAGGGTAAAAAGGCATAAGGCATAAAGGGTTGCGTGTACACGACTTCACCTCGAAAAATAGTGTAATCCTTAAAGGACAAAGACGGCGAGGCTTGAGGAACAAATGGTGTATTGTAATTTATTATAGATGATATATGGGATAAAGATAATATTACAAGAGAACTTTGGACACTTATATATATATATATAATTAAGATATAGTATTTTTCACCTTTGGGAATCTCGGGATTTTCGAGACAAGTTAAGGACAATGTAATGTATTGATCTTGTTTGGTTCATAAGTTGGTTATGGAAAATTTAGACGTGGAAATATTGGAAAAGCCTAAGGGCAAAATTGGAATTTTGGAAAATGGTTTCATGAATTACCAAAGTATGGGCTAAGGAAATTGGGCTTGGAAAAGTTAAAAAAAAAAATGTAGTAAGCCAAGCCCAACCCAAGAAGGGTGGCCGGCCATGGCTTGGACAAAAATTTAAATCCAAGCCATGTGACAACTAAATAAAAAGGGGCAAGACTCATGAAATTCTCTAGAAATTTCAAGACAAGTTGAAAGAAGGAGAAAACAAGAAAAATTGCAAGAACAACATCAAGGCCATTCGGCCAAGGTGAAGAAAAACCAACCTTCAAAAATCTTGATTCCAAAATTATTTTCTTGTGATATTTATACCAATTCAAGGTCCCTCTACAACGTGGTGCGATTATTTCGGAAGATAACCCATTGGTTTCGTCGTTTGAGTAATTTGGTGGAGTGAAGAAACTTGAAGAGGAAGGTAAGAATTCATCCCTTCTAATTATGTTATGAAGGTTTGTTTGCGTAGTAATATATGTAAATGAGTAGAAAATATAGAAATATAAAAGTTTGCATGGCGAAAGTGCATGTGTGCATGTGGCCGTGTGTATGCTATGGTGTGTGTGGAGGTGATGTTGAATTCTATGTTGTATCCTAGTTGTGGTTGTTGTGGAATTCATATTGGAATGAAAGTTGAATGAAAATTTGATAAAGATTGGAAATATGGCATGTTGGCCGTGTAGTATGTGGTGATGAAATAATGATGAATTTATTTTGTTTAACGTGTTAGTCGTGTTGTTGTGATCATTACAATGTAAATGAAGCATATATGGGTTAAGTTGGCATGAAAATGGAATGTAGAGGATTATGTCATATCAATGTGATTTTATGATATTAAGATAACGAAGTTGTTTAAGTGTAGATTATTGTTGTTGGTGATGAATTAGTGAGTAGAAAATGTGTTGGGATGATTTTGTTGTACAAATAAGAATTTTGGATAGAATATGGAATTGTTGAATATTGGATGTAAGGTTTGAAATACTTATGGTTTGTGTTTGAAGGATCTCAAATTAGTGTGTGAATAGGGAAATATTGATTTTGATTTGAAAATGTGAAGTCGGAATGGAAACCGATGCATTATGTCGAAAAGTAGATTAATTGTGTTATATTGCGATTTGTAGCGATTGTTGTTGTCGTTGGTGTTGTTGTTGGGTTGTTGTTGATTGTTTTGAGCCGGGTTTAATTCCCGGGGTGTCGTATTTATAGGGGAGATGCTGCCGAAATTTCGGTAGGCAACTACTAAACCAAAGTTGGAATTTTCAAGCCTCATGAATAGTAGCTCGGTAAAGGTGACCATTTTGATTTTTGACGAAACGGGATTGGAGTTTTGGTAAGCGTAAAGGGCAAGGAAGGTATGTAAAGTCTTCCCTTTCATTCTTTGGCATGTTCTAAATGTATTAGGCTCGAACGCGGACCTTAGATATGACTCTATCTCTTGAAACCCGAGATCGAAATTGACCCCATTCCTTTCAGCGCGATTGAACTAGTTTCCTTACAAATTGTCATCAAAGTGACTTGTATGTATGCAACCTTCGCAACTGGACTCGGATTGTCTCAAAACTCTCATGAATGACTCCATAAGGCCTATGATTCATAATTTGAGTTCACCACCTCGATTCACCCGAGGTGGGCCCACAGAATCCGAGACCTCTTACTATGGTTTTAATTGATTTATTTCTATACAATGCTTAAAGAAATCTTTTGATTATTGTACCGTTGTTGAATGATAAACATGACAAGTCTGTAATATATTTTGACATGTGTTATGATCCTAGAAACATGATTCGATGTAAGTAATCGTGCCTGCCCCAAAAGGGTGTATATATATACGAGTGTCATCCGATTTCTTTGAAGTGATATGTCATTTGAATTATTCCGTATGTTAAGGAACGATCATCCTGAATATTCCATGAGCCCTGTGATATATTTGTTATGTATGAACAGTCTTAAAAATTCTGCTTTGACATAATCTGTCACGTCATCCGAAAGGTATGTATTATGACGTATTGTTTGATTTGTCTATTGAGTCTGGACTTACATGCATATGTTTCTGCATTACTCGTTCGTGCAAGTCATGATATGTCTTTTCACCGAGCCCGGGTAGGACATGTTCTCGTGCGCACTTTGTTGCATTATTCACCGAAAAGTACTCGCGGGCCGGGACACGTTATCTGTTTATGATTATGATATGATGATACGGGGATGGTGGCCAGGATGGCACATGATCATTATTCACCGAGACCCGCAGTAGAGGGCCGGGACACGTTATGTATACATGATATATGATTTTGACAGATATGATTCCATATTGGAGTCCCAATGGGGACAAAGTACACATGATACATGATTTTGTTATGCATGACTTCACTTACCGAGTCCCTTATCGAGGGCCGGGACACGATACACGTTTGCATGACATTATATGATGCGATATGGATATGTTTTCTCGAGGTCTCGGACAAGGTATTACCTTTTGTACTTCGAGTTCTAACCATTGACTCCGTACGTTATATTTACGTACTCGTTTTTTAAATATGATTATATTTGTTACCTTTCTGCTTACATACTCGGTACATTTTCCGACCCCCTGTTCTCGGGGGAATGCGCTACATGCCCGGTACGTACACACGCGTGATACGCCACCGGATAATATCGTTACTCGCTTGTTTTGGAGTCGGCTCCCCGCTTGGAGCTCATACTTTTGGTATATACTTTTGCTGTCATATATTTTGTACATACGCTTATTTGGGTATGGCGGGGCCCGTCCCGTCTTCCGATTGTTATGTATGAAGAACATGTTTGTGGGTTGTCAACGTACGGGGTGTAAGTGCGGATACGAACCGGTATCAATTATGATAACGGCTTATGTACAGGTTTAAGTATGTATATATGTATATATAAGTTCGTGCGATGTATTTTATATCTGTATGAATTTATGTATGTCTAAACGAGACTAGCTGCTTAGTATGCTGGATTTGTTAGGTAGGTGCGTATGGGTGAATAGGACACCGATCCACTCCTGGCCGGGTTGGGTCGGACGAACAAGTACTAATTAACTATATGGAGTGAGTGGAATGTGGCCTTGGATGAGTCGCTACATGGGTTGCATTTTACGAGTGTCAGATGAGATTTTGTACTATATATATAGAAAGGTTCCCGTCGCTTCATGATTTCGTTAAGGTTCTGTAAGTATATAACAAAGTTATACATCATAAGGGAAAAGACATGGATATGGTACAATATACCGAGTGAATTGGAAAAAGGATCAGATGAATTTGAGATTGGAAATAGGGACATGGAGCAAAGTATAAATGGATAATAGTATAAGTACGCCCTTAAGGGGGGAAGCGGGTGAGAGAAATGTAAGGGTAAGATGGAAACAATTGACACTGCAATATATTTGATATGGATGCTTAAACTTCAAATGAGACCCCTTGCTGAAACAAGTTAGTAAGATGCGAAAGCTAGAATAAATGGATAGAAGTCGGGATGGTATTTGAGATGTTAAGAAGTTTTTGTAGAGACCTTGAATGACATGACGTTAGAAAGTGGATGTGTATAGGAAGAAAGAGTATGACAAGAGGATGGTGTCGAATAACTTAAGAGACATTATAAAGGATAGCGATGCTATCTTTGGATAAAAAAGGCTAAGATGTTGGCTATAGTAACAAAGGAGAGGGAATAGAAAATCTCCTATGGTAGGAAATGAGAAAATCAAAGAGTGAATAAAGGAAGGAAAGAAGTATGACAAAATAGGAAAGCGAGTTTTAGTATGGATGAGATATGTAAAGCAGAATGAAACAGGAGATGGAAAGATTATGTCTAGATTGAATATACCTTATACAAATTGTACGAGAATAGTTATGCAACCTACGAATATTTGTATGTTAAGCGTAAGACCAAGTGAGTGAGTACTTGATAAGAGGAGTAAGGATTCAATAATGACAATGCAGTTATGATATTTTGGGTACATTACAGAAAGATGTAAAGATGGTTTAAGCCAAATTACGAGATAGAATTAGTACTGAGGGCAAATAGGACATGGTCATGGTTGAACTAAAAATTTATCCCAATACCGGTTGTAAGGTAAGAGAGGAGAAGGCAAGGTAAAACATAAAGACTAGTCAGACGATCAGAACAATAAAGTTGCGAGGACGGTGAATTTACATGTCAAATCAAAAATATGTCAGAATTATACCAGCTGATGATAGTTAAAGCACAGAGCGGCTATGTAAAGTTATTATATGAGGGAACTTCATCGCTACTTGACAACTAACTCTAAGGATAGAGATTAAGAGCTAAAGAGCAGAGTGACAGTTAAAGTCTTTTAAAGAAGTCAAGAAGTAATGTATGGGGCTAAAGATTTCAGAATATGGACTTCATTACAGACTTACTTTGCACTCCACGGAAGTACGACTCTATGTGGATTATTGTGGATAGGCTGACAAAATCAGCCCATTTTCTCCCAGTCAGGACTACTTATTCAGCTAAAGACTATGCAAGGTTATACATCAAGGAGATAGTGAGACTTCATGAGGTTCCCACATCTATTATACCGGACGGAGGAGCTCAGTTTACAGCTAACTTCTGGAGATCATTCCAGAAGGGATTGGGGACACAAGTGAGTCTTAGCACAGCATTTCATTCTCAGACTGACGGACAGGCCGAGCGTACTATTTAGACACTAGAAGATATGTTACGGGCCTGTATGATTGACTTAGAGGTAGGTTGGGATGATCAGTTGCCACTTATTGAGTTCGCTTATAGCAATAGCTACGATTCTAGTACCCAGGTGGTACCGTATGAGGCCTTGTATGGCAGGAAGTGCAGGTCACCTATTGTTTGGTTCGATGTTGGAGAAACTAAGTTAATTAACCCAGATATGATTCAGCAAGCTGTCGATAAGGTAAAGCGTATTCAGAGAAGGTTGTTAGCAGTCCAAAGTCGACAGAAGTCATATGCAGATAATCGACGTCAATACTTAGAGTTTCAGATTGGTGATTGAGTATTCTTGAACGTGCCACCCATGAAGGGTGTAATGAGATTCGGTAAGAGAGGGAAGCTTAGCCCGAGGTATATCGGGCCTTACCAGATTGTCCGCAAGGTAGGCAAGGTTGCCTATGAATTAGACCTACCATCTGATCTGGAAGCAGTACACCCAGTGTTTCATGTGTCTATGCTCCGCAAATGCATTGGTGACCCTTCCAGGATATTCCCCGTGGGTGATGTTTAGGTAACGGAGGAGTTATCGTACGAGGAGAACCCTGTAGCTATACTGGATCGTCAGGTGAGAAGGTTGCGTACTAAAGGCGTGGCTTCCGTTAAGGTATTGTGGCGGAACAATAACAGGGAAGAGATGACTCGGGAAGCCGAAGGGGAGATGAAGAATAAGTATCCGTACTTGTCCTCTATGCCTACAGGTAATCTAAATTCCTCACTTGATTATATTGATTGGTAGATGAGACTACATGTTATAGTAATGAAGGAAACTCCCCCGAGATCCTTATAAGACCTTATGAGACTAGTTTAACATTCGAGGACGAATGTTCTAAAGGGGAGAAGGATGTTATATCCCGCATTTTATACGACGGATTATTCGTAAGCTAATCGACATAAATTCAAGGACAAGGACTTTTAATCCCCGATATTAATATGGCATGACTTGTTTGCAATTTCCATTAGTGTAGAAATATTAATGGAGATTAGGGATTAATTAACCATGATTAAATTATTAAGTGGGGATTAGTGATTAATTATGAATAATTAGCCTAATTAGATCACTAAGTGGGCCCCACAACACATGGACAATTATGATTGGCTCATAAATCATAGTGGGACACATGTCACATGGTTGGACACATGTCAACCATATGGACAACATATAAATATGGAAATAATGACCAAGCTATTCATTTTCATCTTCAACAAATGAATTAGAGGAGAGAGAGAAGCTCACGGCCACAACCATGGCAGCACCACCAGGTCACGGCCAGCCTTGATTTTTATACTAGTGCATTGTTAAAATTCATCTTGAATTGGAGAAGAAGGTACGGACAACCATGGCTGCCAAGCTCACGGCTATGGCTGAGCCAAATCAAGTTCACAAAGCTTGATTCAAATTAATTTTCCATGGTGTTTTACATCAAATGAAGGTCCATGATAACATGAATTGGTCCTTGAAGGCAGCAAGAGTGGTTATCAATTGAAGCTGCCAAAATTCAGCAAATTAAGGAGCTAATTTGTTAAGGTGAGATTTGATCATATTCTACACGTTTTAGTAGGTATTTGGACTTGTTATAAATTGGTAGATATGAATTGAATACATGGAATTATGTATGTTGATGTTGAAGTGTTGTTGAGCCGTGTAAGGAGGTTGTTTTATTTGAAATTGGTGAACTGATTTGGATTGATATTATGGTTGTTGTTGTCATGAATTATGTGATGAGAATGAAGGAATTAAATGGTTAAAGTTGAAGTTGTAATTGTTTGTGGGCTGTTGTAGAACTTAGCGTGATGTTAACATAGTTTTCTTGCATATAAATGGATGGTGTTGTTGTCATGTGTGGGCTGCCGTTGTATTTCCCTAAAATTGGATGAAAAGATTGTATGAAATAACGTATAAGAATTGTATGTGGTTTACTTGATGTGTTCGTAGGTGTTCGCAAGATTTTCGAGCATCTTTTATGTTGTTAGCTAGGGGCTGTTTTGATATGTCGTTGTTGCTCTTGTTGAACTTGGGAGATTAAGTATGACTAAAGTTATATATGATGTTATTGTATTGGTTGAGCTGTTAGAAGATCAAACGTTAAGACTATGGATCATTAAGGATAACTTGAATATGTCGTAGTCGTATGTGGGTTGTTATCAAATGTTGTGAATGTGGGTTGTTTGGAATGTTGTACGGGCCGTCCGGAGTGTTCTCGAGTCTTGTTTGAATAGTCTCGGGTTGATACTTGAATGCATGATTAGTGATGTTGGCTTGGGTTGTATGTAGTTGGTTTGAATATAAACGAAACGTCGTCTAATTATCTAGAAAGGAATTATTAACGTTAGGATACGTTTTGAATCTCTTCGTAGTTTAATCGTAGTTCTTGACGTCTTAATATAGGTTGAGACACTATTGGGCAGCGTATATGTGTCGTGTTGCGAGTAAACGCTAAAGGTATGTAAAGCCTATCCCTTCTTTCTTTTGGCATGTCCTAGATGTAAGTAAAATACGATATGAGCTTTGGGGTAATTCTATTCATAAGTTCCGAGCATGATTTATGATTCTTATTCACTTCTTGATGTTAGAATTCTTAGGATGGTCGAGCTATTGCCCTCGAGTCTTTTATATGATCGGATAGTAAATGATGCATAAAAGTTCCTATTCTTAAAGGATTCTATAATGAATAATGTCCTTAACTTTCATAAGTTGTCTCGTATTAACTTGATACATGTCTACGATCCCGAGGCTTTATTTTGATATAGTTCATAATGATATTCAAGAATGCGAGTATTACTATCGTCCCGATACTCGAGCGTTGGTTAGTCTACTTATCTATTGAGTCTCAAAAGATGATTTATATGCATATGGTTACTCACTACTCGCTCGTGCATACTGTTATTACATCTTTCACCGAGTCCCTCACTAGAGGGCCGGGTACGTATATATATATATATATATATATATATATATATATATATATATTATGGTGTTATGCTGTGTTATGGTGTTATGTTGTGTTATGGTGTTATGCTGTGATACGGAGCTATGCTGTGATACGGAGTTATGCTGTGATATGGAGTTATGCTGTGTTCTGGAGTATACTGTGTTATGGCGCCAAAGACGGGGTGGCGACCATGTTCACCGAGTCCTATAATGGGCCGGATATGATATATGATATTAACATGCATGATTTGTGTTTCAAAAGCAAGCATTTTGGTATTCTGGTTATTGTACTTGTTTTTTGTACTTCTTATTTCGGTTATAATCCTGTTTACTGTATTTCATGCTTTATATACTCAGTACATATTTCGTACTGACCCCCTTTCTTTGGGGGGCTGCGTTTCATGCCCGCAGGTGTAGATTCTTGCTTTGATGATCCTTGACTTAGGACCTTCGTTCGGTGACTTGGAGTGCTCCATTGTCCCGGAGCCTAGCCTTTTGGGTACAGATTCTTTGTTGCATATATGTGTTTATCCAGGGGTACGGCGGGGCCCTGTCCCGTCATATGGTACTGTTGTTACTCTTAAAGGTCTGTAGACATATGTGTGGGTTGTATATATTACACGTTCGCCCGTCCGTGTGATTTATGTTTTGGGACGTACCCATTCGTAGTGGCAGCCTTGTCGGCTTGCGTGTATATATATATGTCTTGGGATGTTGTATGTAGTGGCAGCCTAGTCGGCTTGCGTATGTATGTAGTTGGGGCATTCCCACATGTTTTGATAGCCTTGCCGGCTTATGTGTGATATTATTATCTATCGAAAGTTGTAACTCCTCAGGAGACAGGTCGCTATGATATGTTTATATATGTGACAGTTTGAAACGACGTCCTGCCTTTATATATATATATACAAGTTCTTTATTGTGCTAGTTGTGAACGATTATAGTTAACAGGTGTATACGAGTGTCCAGCTCGGGCACTAGTCACGGCCTACGGGGTTGGGTCGTGACAAAAGTGGTATCAGGCGGGTTCTTTTTTTTTTTTAAAGGCTTATTAGTGTTGATGTTTGGAGCGATCTTCAACCCCTGGTGTAGAAAGCTTGACTTTCGTACACGATTTTTGAGCGATTTTCCAAGAAAGAGTTCCACGTATGCTCCGCATGTTTTGGATCAGGCTCTTGCTTCCACCTTTGGTAGCTTCTATCCCGTCTCCGAACGCTGAGCCCTGCATGTTAGTCTTTTTAAAAAATTCTAATTTTAATAGAGTCATACCTATGCGGCCTTTCGCCATTTTGTTGTCATTGTCTTCACTCCGTACCACTACATTTGTCCTTGTCGATGTTTATCCGTCTTCTTCTTTTTCTCTTGTAAGTGTGTGCTTTTGGTGTACATTTTCAAAAGCAGTCTATTCTGGATAATAATCACGATATTTCAACCGATTTCTTTTCGTCGTTGTCAGATGTTTCTATTGTTCAAATGATAACTTCTGTTAGGATCTGGGTCGAGCTATACCGCATTTCTGCAGCCTACACACCCCAATCCGGTTGTCATTTTCGTAACTCGATATGTCAATTATGAAACCCATGTTTTCTCGTGTGGGGCCATTTTTGTTTCTTACGGCGTCCTTTACCCCCTCGAAAATTTCGGCGTCACATCATGATTGCATATCGCGATGACTGTCTAAATACGGTGTCGCCACATCCCGTTATCCATATACGGTGACCTTAAGATACCAGTTGATCTAACATCACCTATAGTCAAAAACATCTAAATAGTAGACTGCTTATCAGAGTGCGAGATCATATTCCTCTCATGATGACCCACTAACCCTCGTGTCAGGTCACAACATTTAGTCTAATTTTCAAGTTAACTACGGATATTCAAGGCGGAGCCTTTTCTCATGATTACCACTGTCCCTGAATCATGATTTTGTTAACTTGAAATAGACTGCAATAGCGACTGCAAATCTTGATGTAGGAATCACATTCGTATTTCAACGATTGCGAACATCAAGCTCGGAATACCTATTTTTGGCTATATCTATGGACGGCGACTCAGCCCCTTTGGCACGTAGTGTCCTAATCCATATCGTCATTTTGAGGAATGAAGCTTACCTCGATGGCAAGACTTACATCTTCCTTTTTTGATTTCGGGGAAGAATACCCGCCCGTCGACAGGATTTACATCTTCCCAAAGGACTAGACTCGATTGTGAGTAACGGCATTCAATCCCGCTATCAACGCGTCATTTTGATTTTGATTTTGGATGTCCACTCAGCCAATGTATCAAGGCAAGCCATGTGACGTCTAGGCCGGGGTCTCAATACCTTGATACAGAAAACTATTTTTTAGTGGAAACCCGGCTTCTGATACCGTGATTATATGTCCTAATAGTCTTTTAAAAGTTTTTCTTTTTTAAAATTATTGTGCTCTGCACAATGGAGAAACTTGTCAGTGTAATGAAAACTTCACTTGGGACGAATTTTGTTACTCTTTTGCGTGTTCTTTGTGCCACTATCCATGGAGATTTTCTTCGCTTTGCTTGCCACCGTTACCCTATTTTGAATCATTCTAGCTAACGTATTAGTGTAAAGCATCCATGCTTGTTTGTCCCTGCATCCACAGAAAGATTTGTCAGTTTTTTATATGGTCGATCGCCTTCCATGCGTATGGACCTCTTCCGCTTGTACCTCGAAAGAAAGGATGCTCATTTTCTTTAAAATCATTTGTTCTTCCTTTAGGAAAGTTTTCTGTGATGGCTTGCTTTTGAAGATATATGTATATATGTTTTGAAAAATAATATTTTATATACGCTCTTTTAATGTGATGACATTGATTACTCAAGCAAGGTCTCCTGTCTCTTCTTCTTCTTCTCGACTTTGACTCGTGAAAATTTTCGAATCCTTTTCGAAAAAATTTCCCCAGTTTATATACGTCTTTGCATCTTCTCATGTCTTGCTATGCCAAAGGGATTTTGAGACCCTCTCAAAAATTTTGCTCCAGTGTAAGTGTGTACTTTTTACTTCTTGATTCCACCGCGCTTGAGGAATTTTTGAGATCCTTCTCAAAAATTCTGCTCCAGTTTCCTTGTGGGACCACTTTTGCTCACTTATGGAATTATTTCTGAAGTTTCCTAAGGTTTATTAGAAATTTTGTCCGAAATGACCGAGCTCAGGAGAGCGCCTACGTATCCCGCTTCGGGAATCAGGTCGAAACGTAGTTCAGGGTAAGCATATTGGAATTTCTTTGGGAGAGACTGAGGTCAAATGAGCGCCTACGTATCCCAAATAGGAATCAGGTCATAACGTAGTTTGAAATACATAATTTTGGATTTTTGGGTTAAAGCGACCGAGCTTGGAAAAGCGCCTATGTTATACCCCGCACTTTGCACGTTCGGATATTTTTTAGATGGTTCATAACCCAACAAAAATTTTAACTTGTATTTTTAAAATTTAATTT
>NW_026714131.1:0-24359 GCF_029784015.1 Lycium ferocissimum
AAATGACATAATTAACAAATAATAGGCGATTACTATATTTTTCCAATGAAACAATCAATTAACAAATTAACAATTAATAAAAAAATTAATAAATAATTAACAAAGCAAAAAGAAAATGATTTTTTAAAAAAATTCGTGACGATGAAACATTGATCATGCTTAGAATTATAATGTATTTAACAAAATAATTAAAAAGTTCATAGTAAAGTACCTTGATCGAAGCTTGTTGTAAGGTTTTGAATCGAGTTGTACGTCTTTTTTTTTCGAATTTAACCTTCGAATCTTGTTCCTTGACTTGAATATACCGAGAATCATGACTTTTGGGATGAAATTTGAAGCAAAATGTCTGTATTTAGAATGAGGGCCCATGGATTTTATCCTTTAATGGTGTTTTCAACATTAAAATTTGGGGGTGGGGGACTAGTGGTGGGGAAGAAAGCCCGATGGTCGGCTATTTAACGTCTATAATGCAGCAATTTGCTGCGTTAAGGCTAGTTTTTCTTTTTGGGGTATTTTTGATTCGTTTGGGTTTTTGTTGGGTCATTTACATTCCGGACTCATAGAACTATATCCAAAAACAACTCCGACGGTCTGATCCTTTTTTATATTATTTTCTCTTAATAATGGTCTTTTTCTTGTTATTAGTAATATATACTCATTAGGAAATGACCGGTGAATTGATTTATTAAATCAACTTTTTCCCATCTTTTGGATTATATCTGCTTATTGCTATTTGCATCGTATTTAAGGATAACTTTTAGAAAGAAGTAAATCGATTCTACCAAATGAGACAAAAGAGAGAGAGACGAATACGTTGATAGCCCTAAATTTTATTTAAACACTCGAACTATGACATGTTTTGATTAAGCACTAATAAATGCATGATAAAAAATTCCTATTAGACATTTTCGACTAACATTTTTGAAAAAGATTCAGGTATTCCAGAACGTCATATTCCAATTGATTTTGATGTATATAATGAAAGGAGGTAGCATGTTTTAGGGACTGCCAAATGGGCTCTTCAGAACACACACAAATTTTTTTCAAAATTTGAGGCAAAATGTCTAATATATAAAAATATTTATCATATGTCCAATTGACACATATCATAATTCGAATATCTAAATAAACTATTTTCTAATTAAACCATTACCATATGACAGTGCCCTAGGTGTGGGGGTGGGGGATGGGTGGGTGGGGTTTGACATAAACCCAACAATATCTATTCCATAAAAGAATCAAATAACATGGAAAGAGGGGGTATGCTTACTTTTTTCATTCTTTTTTATGATTATATTTCAAAAACAGTAATAAGATTGAACACGTCAACCTTCAAAAGTGCGAAAGTGATATCTATTACATGTACCTTTTCATCCACAGAGTGTCAACCAATCAACTAATTAAAAAAAATATATAACTATAATTGTCATATCTTCTTCTTATATTAGGCATTTTTCATCTATCTTGTTTAAACCAACCCTTCACGGCTTCACCTCTCCGGGTCATTGACGCATACAGTGGTAAAAAGTGTTAGATTCCACTGGAAGATGTCAGCTTAGCTAGAAAATCACGCAATGAGAAACCTGAACATTTGCATTGTTAATACTATGAACAGTATCAGTGATGATCTTCTGCAGATTAAGGTTGTTAGTATCTCCATTAATTAACATATTGGTGATTATTAAATAGTCGGCAGACGCTTAATTTTCCATAAAGGATGTTAAAGAAGTTAACAAAGAATAAATCGCAATATTACAATGACACCACATTAAAAGATTGCATCTTTTGTAGCACTATCCTCCACATATCTCAACAAATTAAACCATCGAAGATTGAAATGACACAATTGATCATAATTTTTTTATTTTTTTTGAGAAAATTTGTGATTCGAGGTTGAAATGTACGTTTTAAGTCATATTTTTCTAATTTAGATAATATTTTCGAATGCTAATCTTTTATAGGATAAACTTTTAAGGAATTTAAATCAATTCTTTCACGTTATCAACGTTTTTTCCAAACGTAATCGTCCATTCTTCCAAGCTAGACGAATTTTGAGATATTAAGTTTGATTTTAAAAGTTTGGAAGATACTTTAGAAGAATATCTCTTCCCAGAATTATAGTTAAAAACAATAATTAGAAGAATATCTCTTCCCAAAATTACAGTTAAAAACAATAATTCGGATAAATTCTAAATAATTTCATAGATTTCAACGAACAAACCAATAACAATGAATTCTTCAAGAAATTTAATTAGGAAGAAGAAAAAATAGTGAGACAAATCATACTAGCAAATTGGAGCTCACCCATATTTTCTTTAATGTCATTGTCAGTTTTCCACAATGGAGATCAATAAACTGGTTTCATTTCTCATTACAAAGGACCAGAATATGAAAAAAGCGTTGTACTTACAGCAGAGTATTGAATTCCCGACCTCTCAAACACCTTAGGCTCCCTTTTACCGCTAAACTAAATGGTCTTTGTTGCCGAGCAGTGTCATTTCATTCAATTTATATTATTTTATTTTTCTTCATAGTATTTATATGTATGTATGAAAAAAATCCAACGAAGGGGTGTCGGGTGACACCCCTTCATACAAGGTGCCCTCCGCTACCCGACACCCCTTCATACAAGGTGCCCTCCGCCTCTGATTAGCGGGTCCAATTCTTAGTGGAATATATCAAAACCATTTTGAGTACACCATTCAGTACCAAATTTTGCAACTAAGGCCTATGCCTAGATACATAAGAGGGGTGGG
The DNA here is from genome assembly GCF_029784015.1 of Lycium ferocissimum. Lineage (NCBI taxonomy): Eukaryota > Viridiplantae > Streptophyta > Magnoliopsida > Solanales > Solanaceae > Lycium > Lycium ferocissimum. Next base: position 2,757 of record NW_026714131.1, read on the forward strand.
TTTTATCGCTTTATCGAAAGGTTTCAAGGTGACTATGATGGAGTGCAAGTTCAGTGATGTGCTACAAGAGATTGATGTGGAAGTGAAGATTGAGGCACAAGATATACACAAAAGAGAGAGTTTTAAGTATCATGGGTCCATAATACAAGGGAACAGAGATGGGAGATCGATGATGTCACACATCGTATTTAGAACAGTGATGAAAACAGAGGATCGCTCCGGGTGCTTTGCGATAAGCGGTGTCGCCAGGCTAAAAAGTAAGTTCTACATAAATGCTAGTACCCGCATTGTTGTATGTACAGTGCATTGCCAGCTACCAAGAACGTTTATGTTCGGAAGATAAAAGGTAGCGTGAAATGCGAACGCTTAGACGGATGTGTGTGGTCATACTAGGAGAGATACGATTAGGAGCGAAGATATACAAGACAAGGTCCGAGTGGCTCCTCCGTATGACAAGATGAGGGAAGGAGATCGAGATGACACGGACAGAGGAGAGTGAGGCCAAGACGCGCTGAGGAGGTGTGAGAGATTGGGGCACGCAGTGAGTCGCAGAGGTAGAGGTAGGCCAAGAAGAACCGGGGGGAAGGTGATTAGACAGATATGGCACAACTTCGCCAGATCGAGGACATGACCTTAGATAGGAAGATTTGGAGGTCGAGGATTAGGATAGCAGTTAGTGAGGTAGTCGTGGTATCGTGTAGATCTTTAACCTTTTTGTGTGTAGTAATACGTGTTGCTCAATTTGTTATTGGTATCTTGATTTATTGCTATCTTATTTCTCTTGCAATCCTGCATTGGCTTCGTTTCTTTTGAGCCGAGGGTCTATCGGCAACAACCTCTCTACCCCATAAAGGTTAAGGTAAAGGCGTTCATGTACACTTTATCCTTTTAATTCTACCAGGGAGATTAGTTAACCGATATTGTTGTTGTTGTGTCTAATTGACATAATCTGAGCGAGATTATGCTCAACATAAATTACGAGGTGCGTTTTGATGTCTAGATGAGGCTTTTTAACAAATTTAATTATTTCTCATGTAGTAAATCATGGTGAAATTTTCTACCAAAAAAAAAATCATGGGGAAATTGAAATCAAGTCATAAATCATCATAGTAAAACGCAAAGTTATGCACATTGTGGTAATCTCATCAGAAAGCAGACGTTTAACCCCCCCCCCCCCCCCCCCACACACACACACACACATATATGTATATCGCATAATTGATTGTTTTGATGAATACAACGTTGGATAGGTTGTTTTCTCGTCGTTATATGCGTCACAAATCAACAATTTGATAAACCTACAAGAAAAGAGGTAGGAGAGAACTACTATAAATAGGTAGGGTAAAGAATAAAATAGGATTATGTGATATAATAAGCAAAGACGAGATAAAGATAAAGATAAAGACGCGATTACATCAAATCGGTCGTTACACAAAATGAGACTTTTCGTCGTTACAATGATGAATTTAACGATGCGTGACAATAAAATTAAAGTAACTATCAAAACAAACGTTGTACTTAAATTAACAACACAATAAAAGATAGTAGGTAACAACCATCCAAACAAGTTTGTAGAATGAGTAAAGATATACCCAGGGGCGGCCGATATTTGGCTTAAAGCCAAATAAATTAATCCGTAAAAGAGTTTGACCGCTATTTTGCTTCAATCCGAAAGTTACGTGTTCGAGTCACTAAGGGAGCAAAAAGGAGAAACTCATGAGGGAGGGGTAAAACAAAAAACAAAAAAAAAAAAAAAAAAAAAAAAAAAGAGAAAGAATGAAATCAATGTGTTTTTTAAATTATTCAATACATTATCTTGTTTTTGAAATATGTAGATGCATAAAAAGAAAAAAAGAGCACAAGCACAAATATAAATTTGAAAGACATTAACTAAAAATGAAAATATGATTTGCGTATATATTTCCTACAGTTAAAGGCTAATTGTCTCCTCCCTTGAGTAGTCCTTTTCAGTCTACTTCTTTCTTTTTACAAACATTATAGGAGTATTGTTTTTTTTACAAGATTCAATATTTATTAACAGAAAACTTTAGACATAAAAAGTACTCCCGTCCTAATTTATGTGATACTCTTTCCTTTTTAGTCTGTCGCAAAAAAATTGATACATTTTTATATTTAGAAATAATTTTACTTAAAACTTCCCTTTTTACCCTTAATGAAACGATTTACAATCATACAAATATCTTTAACTTGTTTTAGACCACGGGTTTCAAAAGTTTTTTTTTTTCTTAAACTTCATTATTTGTATCAACGAAACTAGGAGAATAATTTCACTTTTTGGGCCCTGAAGTTTGGGGGGCCGCAAGCAAGCACTTGCTTGCTCCTTCAGCCGGCCTTGCATATATACCGAAGGCTTTACCGCATTGTTTCTTAGAGCCGCAGTTGTGATACGATTTCAAACCGGCGACGAAAAAAATGTTTTATTACGCAATTTGAATTTCTTTTGCGTATTTTTTTATGTATAAAAATCCCACAAGTTATAAAAACTATTAAAATATTCTCAATTCTTATACAATCTTACCAAATGAGCAAGTCATAGTTCATAACAAAGTAATACGCTACTAGAGGCCTTTCTAAAAAATATAACGTCAATTGATCAAACTTTAGTTCAATAAAAAGGAAAATTTAACATGAATAGTAATGACTATTCTTTAATATAATTCTCCTGGCCATTTATGCATAAATAAAGCATAAATGATCGCCAAGAATTGCTAAAAATATCTTCTAACTTATAGGTCTTTTTTTTAATTTTTAATCATTTCTAGAAAGCCCGAGCATAATGGACTAGTCAAGTCAACAGATGCTTAAATGCAAGTCAGTAAGTCGCTTTCTACTTTGAATTTTCAAGTAGTAGACCGAGTAAACTGAGCATTGAACACTCTATTTACCTATCCTTTTGAAACTGCTTTAATAAATTTCGCTTTGATAATCTTGATTTTTTATCAGAATTCCGTTACCGCTCATGGAAGGCGTAACTTTACTTTTTTTCTCCTTCTTGTAGTTATTTTGGATGGATTTTCCTGTGTGCAAACTAGTGCTGTGTATTCAGGAATTCATTGCGTTGAGAGTGAAAAAAATGCTCTTATCAAGTTCAGGCAAGGTTTCAAGAATCCATCACAGAGCATGTTGTCTTGGATGCTCGAGGAGAACTGCTGCAGGTGGGAAGGTGTTGAATGCGACAACTCAACGGGGCACGTAATCACTCTTGATCTGCACAAGCAATTCTTGCAAGGTGAGTTCGGGATTTCCTTGCCTGACTTGCCCTATTTAAGACACTTAGACCTAAGCCAAAATGATTTCCGCGGTGCACGGATTCCTGAGTTTATTTCCACTTTCAAGAACCTAGAGCATCTCAGTTTGTCAAATTCCAATTTTAGAGGAACAATTCCTGAAAATCTTGGGAATCTGTCACGCTTGCAGTTTCTTGATCTCAGTGGTGATTCTTCACTCCAGGTCAATAACCTTCAATGGCTTCAGCACCTCTTCTCTATGAAGACTCTTGACTTGAGTCGTGTTGACATGAGCAGCGCGAAAAACTGGCTACATGACATCAATTTGCTAACTTCTCTCTCAGAATTACGTTTGTCTGCTTGTCAGCTTGCTACACTTCCTAAGTCGCTTCCCGCTTTTGTGAATTTCACATCCCTTCGAATTCTTGACCTTTCATTGAACTATTTCAATTCTTCAATTCCTAGCTGGTTGTTCAATACAAGCCATAGTCTTGTTTATCTTGATCTCACAAGAAGTCAGCTGCGTGGTTTACTTCCAAATGCCTTTGGCAAAATGCGTTCACTTAGAATTCTTGATCTTTCTGGGAACTCTCTCTTAGGCAACCTTCCACATTCCTTTGAGAAAATGAGTTCAGTTACCTTTCTTGATCTCTCAAGAAACTCGTTTACGGGCAATTTACCACCAACCCTACCATCAAAACTGAAATACTTGAATTTTTCTGATAATTGTATGGAGGGTCCTTTAGCGAGAAGCATCACACAACTTAAGCAATTAGTTGTCCTCGATGTTGCTGGGAACTCTTTCAATGACTTGATTACAGAACATTTCTTGAATTTCACTGACTTGAGAGTGTTAGATTTGTCATCCAACTCATTTATCCACAATCTAAGTGAAAATTGGATGCCTCGTTTTCAACTTGACTTTATAAGCCTGCAGTCCTGCCGACTTGGTGCACAATTTCCCCAGTGGCTTCAAACACAAAAAGAGTTGTCATTTATTGATATCTCTCGCGCTGACATCGCAGGTGAAGTGCCTGATTGGTTCTGGAATCTTTCTGCGAAGGCATATCACATAGACCTTTCGGCAAACTATTTCAGAGGGGAAGTGCCTGATTGGTTCTGGAATCTTTCTGCGAAGACATATCACATAGACCTTTCACAGAACAATTTCAGAGGGGAAGTTCCTGATTTCAGAGAAAGAGTCAATCTTAAAAAATTGGACTTGAGCAGGAACAATTTTCATGGTCCTTTGCCTCATTTTTCACCCAAGATGATGACCTTGATTTTGGCAAGGAATTACTTTAATGGTACCATTGCGCCTATATGTGAATCACTTGTCATGAATAATTCTCTCAGTCTTCTAGACCTATCTTCAAATTCTCTATCAGGACAACTTTCAGACTGTTGGAGATATGGGAAGAATCTGGAAGGATTGAATTTAGCCTATAATAACCTATACGGGTAGATACCTCATTCAACTGGAGATCTTTCTAAACTCTTCTATCTGCAATTGCGGGACAACATTTTCTCCAAAAATCTGCCTTCATCATTGAAGAAGATAGCTGGACTAAAAATTCTTGATGTTTCTGAAAATAGTTTATCTGGAAATATACCACTTTGGTTAGGGGAGAGTTTAAACACTCTAGAGATTCTTGTATTAGGAAGAAACAAGTTTGATGGAAATATTCCGTTGCAGATTTGCCAGCTTAAATACCTGTATATGTTGGACCTTAGTTCCAATGCTCTATCAGGAACTATTCCAAGGTGTTTTGAAAATCTCCACACCATGTCCGGGGTAGAGGAGGCTCCTTCCTTTACTTATGGACCCTATGCAGATTACAGGATTCGTGGGGTCCTCGTACTTAAGGCGTTGTATTTAGAAAATTTTTTTCACTGGATGAATGTGGCAATTGATCTAGCAGAGAACCATTTATCAGGGGAAATTCCCAAGGAAATCACCAGCCTTACTACACTGAGGTCTCTGAATTTATCTAGGAATAATTTCACAGGAGCAATTCCACTTGACATTGGCAACTTGCAAACTTTGGAATTTCTCGGTCTTTCCAGGAACAAGCTGTCATGCTCCTTTCCTGCCAGTATTGTAGAACTTGCCTTTCTTTCGGTTGCGGATTTTTCTTTCAATGATTTGACAGGAAAAATTCCATCTGGAAATCAATTCGATACCTTCGAGGATAGTTCTTATGTTGGGAATCCAAACTTGTGCGGATTGCCACTCTCACGAGTCTTGCTCGGATCATTTACTTGAGGACATGACTCACTGTAATAATGAGCAGGAGGTGCAGGCCGTTCAACACGGAGAAAACAACAACTGGCTCGAGGAATTTTCGTTCTACATTAGCATGGGAATTGGATTCAATACAGGTTTCTGGGTATTTTGGGCTACTCTAATGTTGAAAAAGTTTTGGAGATATGCCTATATGAGGTGCCTGGATAACATGGGCAACAAGATTTATGTGTTTGCTGCCATCAGATTGAAAAATAACAAGCAGCAAGAAGGGTGAGCAAGAGAAAACATCATAAGATTGAAGTTTGTCCAGATCGAGCTACTCCTTTTACCTTTCTGTACCTTTTCTTATATTTGGTTTTGTAAAATCTTCTTACTTATTATGTTTGTGTGTATGCTTAGTTGCATATTTTCCTTTACTTTCTTCATTTTCTTTTATAATATTTCGGCTTGTGCAATGAAAGTAGCTTGATCCTTTCAATTTTAATGAATCAAATAAGCAATTCATATAAATACAACAAAAGAGTGTAATCTCAAATTGGTATAAATAAGTGTTGTTTCGAGTATGTAATGGGGAGCTTTGTTTCTAAAACGGGATTTGGTTTGAAAAATTTTACTCTGCGTGAGTGACTCTTTCTACGGTTGACAAGTGTCCTTGGGGGACCCAGAATTTCCCCGTTTCATTTTCTTTTTTATTTTAGGGGTGCAAATTCATTTTGCTTCAGACCGAATGAAAGTTGAAAATGCCAGCAACATTGATTAACCCACAACCTTATGATATTTATTTTCTATCTTTTATCTCCTTCTATTTTGATTTATGTAATGCAAGGTTGGAAATCAGTATAAGTAAAAGTGGTGCTATTTGGAAAGACAAATGAACTTTTTGAGGAAGAACAAAAATCAGATTTTGATTATTACTAATTTTTTTTTGGGTTCAAGATAAAACTATAGTTTTCAGGTGATGGTTTTGTTGTAATTGGAATTTTAAGTAAACAAACATGAAGTGAAACTATTGCTTGAAGGTTTGATGCTTGGTGAACATTTTATGCTAAGCTCGTTGGAGGGGGAAGAAATGAGCTCTTGTTTCATGGAGTGTCTTCTCTTTGCGTTATTTTTCCTCGTTTCTCTTTTATTTTTAAAGACAATCGTTTAAGAAAATCTGAAGTCTTAGAGATGGGCTTAAAAAGAACAGTTTATAAGCCCCCGAAAAAAAGAAAAAAAAAATAGAGTAGCCTAACATTTTTTTTTTTTTTTTTTTTTTTTGCTTATAGTTCGTTTTCAGCCTTTTTGCTCGCTTTTTTTTAAGTTTTAAACCGCCCAATTACTTTTTTTACTATTTTAAGACAAAACGATTTCTTATGTTCTGGCCACCCAAACACTCAAAAAGCTCCCGAAAGCTATTTTCAAGAACTTATAAGTCAATCCAAAGGGGCTCTTAGTGCAGTAATTTGAGAAAAAAAATATCCAACCAGAGTTCCAGGTTTTAAATTGTATGTAGATTGGAGCTGGGATATTGACTAGGTAGACGAATAAGAAAATGAAAAAAGGAAGAGGGGCAGGGGGCGAGGGAGGGGATCTGGGTGTGACTCACTGTCCAAGTGTCAGAAGGAGAATGGGCCCTCACACAATTATTGTTGGTTGTGCCTCACTTATAGTAAAAAATTTCGATTTGAAACAAACTCATAAGAAGGAAAAAAAAAAAAAACTTAAGCAGGCAGTTGAGGCGAATTTATGTGGAGCAGATTGAAAACATAAAAAATTGCTAGGTGGTGAGTTCTTGTATGTTAAGACTAAAAACCTAACTCACAATCATGCCGCCAAGTTAATTCTTTGGATGGTCACCCAAACTTAGGAAATTTCCTACAAAAATCACTTTTGTTTCATTTAGAATAATAAAACACTATTTTCCTCAAAAAGTATCTAAGCATCTCAATGTCTCCTTCTCTCCTAAATAGCATGCCAGGTCATCAGAACCCCATATTTTTTAAATAATAGACTTGTTTAACTCATTAAACTCATTTATTTTATATCCAATCAAATATGAACCAATTTAAAAATGCCAAAGGAACAAACTAGGATGTAATCTAAATGAATTAGAATTAAAAGATGAATTCTTTAAATCTATAGATTATGTTTTAAAAATTAAAATTTAACTATAAAAAAAAAATTGAATTTGAGTTACTTTAGAGCTCTAGTTTATACATTGCTAGATATTAACGTGACAAGTTGGAATATCTATATCATAACTTGAAATAAATTAAAAATGTATTATATTTCATATAAGGAAAAATGTATTATATTTCATATAAGGCTAATAATATAATATTTCTAAATAAAAAAATAAGAACACTAATAGAAATTTTTAAAACAAGTATTATAGTAATGAAAGCTCTGAGAAATTAAAAAGATCTAGATGTTATGCAATGGAGATGCCAGAAATTATACACTACATACACAAGAATAAATAACTAAAATAAAGAGGAAAAATTTGCACTAAATTTATTTTTTAAAACATACGATTTTATTAGATTTTTTAAAAGTTAAATCGATACGAATGTAATCTTTGTGTTATCTATGTAATTCTATTTTAATGTGGGAAGAATACATTGTTTAATGTGGAAAAAATATGCTATTTAAAAACAATTGAATTTGAATATAAAAATTAAATTACTTGAATTTTAATTTAAATTGAAAGATAACATATTTGAATCGGGATTTAAAGAACATTTATATTTGAGAAAGTGGCTTAATTAAAAGTATGGTTTGATTCTTTTGCTACTTTTTTAACCATGTCATATTTAATTGGGTATAAAATATGAATTTGGTTAAATTGATTTGATGAGTTAAATATGTCTATTAAATTTTTTTTTTTTTTTTAAAAGGGAGACTTTAGTGACATGGCATGCCAACTAGGAAAGAAAGAGGCTTTTGAGGTGTTTAAGTACTTTTTAGGGAAAGTAGTGATACATGAGTGACCTTATTGTCCTAAATAAAGTGATTTTTGTAGGAAATTGGCTTTTTTTTTTTTTTTTTTGACTAAAACGAAATTACTTGCTGGGGCGGAGCGTAGACGAGCGAGCAGAGCCAAGGAAAGACTGGTAGAGCTCATCTTTGTCAGCGGCATGACTCTTTTGCTTTGAATTCGAATTAGGTAGGGAGAAATGGAATGATCTCCCCGAGCTGCGGAACTCACGAGAAAAGAAAGCCGACTTCGTATTCCCTATTTATATACTGTGACCATCTAAGGAATTAACTCCTGCGCCACCCCATTGCCATCCTAAATGGTCATTAAGTTATAACACATTAAACTATAGGCATAATACACAAATGTGCCTCAAATTTGACTTCGTTATAGCAGTTATGCCTCTCCAACTTTGAAATAAGATAAGAGACTCTCAACTTTTATAAAGTTGAACATGTAAACACATATGCTGATGCGACAAATAAAGTTTGAAGGCGTCTAGATGATCATTTTGTACGTTGACATGTTCAATCGACAAAATCGGGTACAAATTAGTCGCTTTTACTTGCGCACACCTGTGTTGGAGCAAGATACTTATCTACGTTAAGTTTGAGAGTATGTTCAAGTGTTATCCCTTAAACTAACAAGGGAAACCTTTGAGAACCACACATTTTATGAAAGAAACATATTAGAAGATAGATTATGAAATTCATCAACTGTCTATAATCTACACACTTATTAACAACTAATAAATGAAAATATGATTTTGAACATTAACACTGATAAAAGTGGTCGACTTTTGTTTTTAGGATCACATTCAAAAACATCTTTTAAAGACCTTAATGAAAATGGAGTGATGTAAATAAAGTGATAAATACAAAAAAAAAATAGCTGTACCCCAAACAAAAAAGTTATTTTGGGACTGCAAGGATTATGCTTCAATAGTTACATTTTTTGTTTGTTTGTTTGTTTGTTTGTTTTTTTTTTTTTTAAATGAAAGAGGGAATAAGCTCTATGTAACAATGATACAAGAGAATATATATACTATAAAAATAAAGCTAGATGGAATATTCTAAGCCCACCATGGAGCATCACCAGTTCTGAAGTCTGTTTCAACCCATGGAACAAACACCGCCTTCCCATCATCAACGTCTGCATGAGCCAATGCCAAGGACTGTGCCAACCAGAAAAACAAGATGTTACTACTAATAGTAACTGTTTTTCATTATGAGGGACAATAACAACATACCCACTATAATCCCACCACAAAAGAGGGTAGCATTTGCAGACCTACCCTACCTTTTGATGGGTAGAAAGTAGAAAAAGAAAAAAAGGTTGAATATATCGACAACCCATTAAAGCCAGTAAATATGTACGAATTAGTAATTTTAGGACCAATTAATCTAAAAGAACTAGAATCTCGAACTCATAAGCTTCAAATCTCGATTTCGCTTTTGGGGGTGGGGTTTTTTTGTGTGTGTGTGGTGGGGGGGGGGGGGGGGAGGGATTTTCTGCTATTATTAAGGGTTGATGTTGCCTCTAGCCTGGTTGTGAGGCAAACTGCGAATGCAGAATCAGTAAGTTTAGAATAAGTATGATCTTAATATATGTATACCATTTTATATTCTGTTTTACATATCATATATATATATAAAAAAGGCCAAAGCGCCCGCCGACGCGACGCTTTATATTACCAAACCTATTTATCTTTTTCCTCAGATTTTTGGCTTTTCTCTCATATTTCCTATTTATTATATGTATTAAAAAAAAAAGTCACATCTTTTCGGTAAGAACCAAAAGCCACTTCTTCAAAAAAAAAAAAAAATTCAACAGTCACGCCTTTTCCTAATCTTACATAATTACACCTCATTGTTCAATTCATCATTACTACTATTATTTATTACCCTACAATAACTGTCGCTTGGTCTTTTGCCAAGAGTTCCACCACCTTAAGCAGTGGGAACAAAGTGAAATATCCACTCCTTTTTGCAATGGAGGACTGGGGTTAAGTACGAGGCTTTTCTATTTCTTTCATTTTCATCTATGCCTTCCATTTTTTAACACGAGAAACAAAATATTGTAATCATTCAAGTTTCTTTTGTGTGTGTGTGGGGGGGGGGGGGGGGAGGGATTTTTACGCTATTATTAAGGGTTGATGTTGCCTCTAGCCTGGTTGTGAGGCAAACTGCGAATGCAGAATCAGTAAGTTTAGAATAAGTATGATCTTAATATATGTATACCATTTTATATTCTGTTTTACATATCATATATATATATATAAAAGTAGGCCAAAGGCCTGCTGACGTGACGCTTTATATGGCCATAAAACCTATTTATCTTTTTCCTCAGATTTTTGGCTTTTCTCTCATATTTCCTATTTATTATATGTATTAAAAAAAAAAGTCACATCTTTTCGGTAAGAACCAAAAGCCACTTCTTCAAAAAAAAAAAAAAATTCAACAGTCACGCCTTTTCCTAATCTTACATAATTACACCTCATTGTTCAATTCATCATTACTACTATTATTTATTACCTACAATAACTGTCGCTTGGTCTTTTGCCAAGAGTTCCACCACCTTAAGCAGTGGGAACAAAGTGAAATATCCACTCCTTTTGCAATGGAGGACTGGGGTTAGTACGAGGCTTTCTATTTCTTTCATTTTCATCTATGCCTTCTATTTTTTAACACGAGAAACAAAATGTTGTAATCATTCAAATTTTTAATGTTTTGTTGTGTTTGTTTACAAAAGGTGAAACTTACGCTCATAATAGCGGTGGAACACTTCATATCGATATCGGTCATCGGTTTTAGATGTATTAAATCGCTATCAAACCGATATATCGTTTGTTATTATTTAGTGGTTATCGGTCGGTTTCGATTCATCTATCTCGTTAAATTAATAATCAAATTTTAGAGTATCGTCAAAACGCCGTTAATTACCTATGTTAACTAAGGATGCCAATCTGAAACAAAACATTAGAAAGATCAATTTATAATAACAACAAACAAATTAATACTATATATGATGATGCACCTCTTTATGACCAACATGTTGCATTTTTGCTTTTCTCAATTGTTAGCCTTTTCTTCTAATTTCTCATGTTAAATAAATAATCGTCCCTTCCAAAAGAAATGATGTACGTAGCTACTTTCATAATGAGCATAATGGGGCAATTATTGTTGTAACAAAGAATTATATTCTATAGGCATTGAAACAGTTGCAACAATAGATAAAATGGCAACATGCAATCTTCCAATTCACTGCTATCCCATTTTCTTCTTCATTATTGCTTTGCATATGTTGTTGATAATTACCGGTAAGCAATGAAAAAAGTTCTGAACAAGCTACAAGGTGCGTTTGATTAAGAGAAAAGAATTTGATGGAATATAAGCGGATGCCGATGATGATTAGAGCAACAGAGCGATCCTTCGTAGGAGACGAGTACTATTTTTCACTTGATTCTTCAAGATATTTCTTTTAGGCTCTCTTTCATTGTGTATTTCGTTAACTCTTTTTTTCTTTTCTTTTTGACAAGTTAGTTATGTGTTGAATTTATAGGGTGGTAATGAGAATAGTAAAGTGGCAAGATAATCTAATTGAAGAAAAAAGAGGATTTTTATTGGTGTTTGCCTATTAACGTGGTTTTATTTTCAATCAACTTGGTTAGTTAAAAAGGATAACTTTTTCTATTTTTTCAAAGTTACAGTAATAGAAGGAAAGAAGAGGATGAAAGGAGGGAAGACTGAATATAGGAAACTAAAATATTAGGGAGGGGATGAAAAAAGAAATAGAAGAAAAATGAAAATGAAAACTAAAACTACAATAGAAAACTTTCAGTTTACCAACCGGTTCAACGGTTGAAGAAGGCAATTTCTTTCTTCTTTTATTGTTTTCTATACTTTGATTACCTTCATTTTTGTTTTTAATTTCAAGGGAGGAGAAAATCATGTATTCAAGAAATATTTAGCTTGTCTTGTAGTCGTAAAGGATATTAAAAAATTGGGTTTCTACTAAACTTTACTTTATCTTATTAATTATTTATTTTGACACTCCCTAAATATTTTTTTAATTAGATAAAATTCTAAATAAGCTTCATTAGTAATACTTAAATCATTAACCATCTGTGATTTAGAAGTATATGCTCTAAATATACCAAATTCGCATTTACTGGTTCAATTGTTGTTTTTTAAGGTTAATCTGGTTTACGATTTAATCCAAACTCATGTTATCTTTTCAACGTTTACTTTCTCATATCAATGGAAGGCAGTATCTAAATCCATTATTAGCCTATTGGCCATTTAAAAAAAATTCTAATATTTTAATTACCGCGCGAAGCGCGGGTAATTTTACTAGTTTATACATAGTTCGACCAAAAAAACAATGGGTTCAGTAAGACCGACCGAATCTGCCCTAAATTTGCTTCGAAGCCTGAAGGCTCATTGATAAGAAAGATATAAAGACAGCTACTACAGCATGGCAAAAAGGAGTTTATGACATACCAAAGGAGCAGGTCCTCTAACAACTCTTCCTTGACTGTTGTATTGGGATCCATGGCAGGGGCAAATGAACTTGTTCTCAGCAGTATTCCACGGCACAACACAACCAAGGTGGGAGCACACGGCGTTGATACCATAGGTCGCGATTGTTCCATCGTTCTCCACAACAAGGTAAGTAGGATCTCCCTAGAATTTCATTGCAACAGTATCACGACATGGAAAACTCAAAATAACATACATGTTGGAAGAATTGTTTAAATGCGCGACGGATTTATTAAGATCATCAAGCAACACTGAATTACAAAGAAATTCCTATATTAAAAGATAACGTATGAGTCCCTTTAGTCCTTGTGTGAGGGTTCGGGTTCCAGGTGCATGAGTTTTGAGCCATTCAGTTGCAACGACATCATTACCTAACGCATCCCTGGCAACGGTACCACCACTACCACCTCCTGAGCTGTTGGATCAATTCCAAATGGAACGACAAATCATGAGTAATAGTTAGTAATGCGGACAATATGAGATCAAGTCCGTCTAGTGATACAAAAGCATAGCATACCAATAATTCATGCATATAACAACCTTTTCTCTCCTTAGATCTTGTTAAGACGAACGAATATCAAGTTTTCAGGCTTATCATCTCAGGAAGGTTTTATTTTTTAACGTATAGGAATATCTTCCAGAGTATAAAAATCATATATCATATATTATACTAAAAGTGGGAAGCTCTTATCTTCAAAGTTGGATTACCATTTTGCCCTTACGCTAAATAAAAATGTAATTTAATATCCAATTAAATAATAAGTAATATTTATATCCTATTATATCTAAAGTTGGTGTTTTCCCTTTTTATAATTATTTATTAGTTTAATTGCTGAAGACAATGAAGAGTTGTAACAGCGAGACAACGAAGAGTTGTAGTATTCACTAATCCCCTTAATAGTCTTGGTTCATTCTCATAATTTTCCTCCTTTAAAGATTATTCTCCTCATTTTCGGCACATTCAATTTGTTTCATGACATTTGTTTTAACATTTCAGCTCGTACGTTACAAAGCTTTTGTGTTTCTTCAGTTATCAAAATTAAATAGTAGATGAATTATCTTATCTGCTGTGTTAAATTCTGCTAAATAATTACCTTATATAAATGGACATATAAATCAAGAATAAGTAACCCTCACCATTAGAACAAACACTAGAGGAAAGCTCCACAAGAATTTCCAGGTATGTTCCTTTTCCTTTTCCTTTTATTTTATCTTTACTGCAGATTTATTAATAGATTTAAAATTTACAACGTTAATATTCAAAGAATAATAGGATTCTTCCAAATATAACTTCCAATAGCTTGCAATTTCAATCACAAATTTTGTAGGCACGATAGTTCCTTATTATCTGTAGCAGAAAGCATAAAGGGAGGACAAAAGGAAAAAAATCAAGTCCCGAGCTACAATATTAGTTAAAAAAAAATATTTTTGTTTGTTCTGATTGAATATGAGATTTTTTCTTTTCTTATTTTTCAATTTTGATTTGGAATGTTTGGTTGTTAGTCTAAATCATGCAGGTGTAGCACTAAGACGTTGATGATGTTCTCCTACCAAAATTCATAGATGAAGGCTCATAATTTTGAATAAGAAAAAGGATACATGTACGTGTAACTATGAGTTATATACATTTATTAAAAAAAATTGATGTCAATATTGCTTCTTTGCAGATGTATACAAAGAAATTAAGAATAATTTACTAGCCATCATAGGGAGAATATTTACTGATTGAATTTTTGTATGACTTCTACACATGTTACTTTTATTTGACAACAACTTCACGATATATATAGGCCTATAAAAGGAGGCGGCTATAACTTCTTAAGGACAAGCCGAACAATTATAAATGTGAAGTAATTGCAACAATAGCCAACGATATTTATAATTAAATGTAAAATGTATGTTGTTGAAAATCAAAGACAAGAAAATTGTAAAGTTAAATATATGATATATTACAAGAAATGTGTGATTGAAGTATTTGATTATTACTTTGTTGCATTAATTTTTATTATCAAAACATTATACATCAACGATAGCAACATGTTTACTACCAAAACGTTTACACTGATTAGCATGAAATACATGTGCAATACACGTGTTCGAAAACTAGTATAATAAAAAACACTACTAACTGAATAAAATTAACTTATGGTCTACAACTGAGACTCCCTAATAGTCAATACAACATATATGTCTTTTTCTCTTCAAGTCCAATAAAATGAATGACAGTATTAAAATTACAGCCAACGTAGTTGATCTTTCTTAACGGATAGTTTTCTGAAATTTACCATGCTGATTG
Organism: Lycium ferocissimum; assembly: GCF_029784015.1. Classification (NCBI taxonomy): domain Eukaryota; kingdom Viridiplantae; phylum Streptophyta; class Magnoliopsida; order Solanales; family Solanaceae; genus Lycium; species Lycium ferocissimum. The sequence continues at coordinate 18,049 of NW_026714131.1, forward strand.
TTAGAAAATTGAAGTTAATTGGTACTGCAATCCTGTCAATTCAATTAAGAAGGCGTCTAATTTCTTCGAAAAGAAAAGAGGGTCAAAAACACATCAAGCATACCTTTTTTTGAGTTTCCTACTGCGTGTGAGAGTTTCTTACCTAAACTATCACCAACTGGTTTGCAAAACACACCTCAACTATCAGTTGTTCACTTTTCTTACCTGAACTATCACCAACTAGTTTGCAAAATACACCTCATTAAAAGTGAACTACTGAAAGTTGAAGCGTGTTTTGCAAACCAGTTGGTGATAGTTTAGGTAAAGAATGAGGAACAATGATAGTTGGTAATAGTTTAGCTAGGTAGGAAACTCCCATACCTGATAGTTCAGGTAGAAAACTTAAAAAAAGGTGATAATTGAGGTGTGTTTTTGACTAAAAAGCACTGTTAAACTACAACTTTAAAGGGGTCGTTTGGTACACGGTATAAGGTGAATATCCCAGCACTAACTTTGGGATTAATTTTGTACCATGTTTGGTAGAAGGTAGATAAATTTATACCCTCCACCAAACAAAGTATAAAATGACGCTTAAACTGACAGATGGGATATCCCACCTTATCTCATTAACCTTGGGATTATTTTATCCCACCTCCCAAATGGAATAAATTAATACCGGGAAAATTCAGCCCGCATACCAAACGACCCCTTAAGGGTAAAACTTTAACATCAGTTGCTGAAATAGCAGAGATGGCAAAAGAGTTACAAATGTGAAGGAACTTGACCCAGAAACTGGAGTATCAGTCTGATGAATTAACAATGCAAAAGCTTAATCACAGAAAAAGCAGCCCTCTGGCATTCAGTTAACTTCGTAAAAGTTTACACTAGTTGTCCTCCTCTTACATCCCCATGAAATTTCAAAGCCACATAAAAAATGCAACAATTTGAAAAACCTTATCTAATAGGTATAAATTTTACACTATCAAGCCACAAAAAAGGAGTTAGATAGAATAACAATATACTAACAAAAACCAATTGCAAGGAGAAGGCAGAATAAATTGAATATAGTTTTACACTATCAAGCCACAAAGTAGGAGTTAAAGAGAAAAACGATGTACTAACAAAAACCAATCTCAAGGGAAAGGCAGAATAAACTGGATTCAGAAGTAACAACGCTCCTAGCTAGACCCCCTAATATAGAACTCAATCCTAGTAAGTCGTTTTGTATTTTTGAAAAACTGATTCGATTGATAGGATTTGATATGAGATTCATGATGTTGATGAGATTAATATTCCAATCTTCCTAATTAGAACTATTAGTTACTAGGTTATTTCTTTCGATCTGCCTAAGCTTTAGTGGATAGAGTTACCCTTTAACTATGCTAATAGAAAATAGCAAATACCCAATGAAATAATCAAGTTACGCAAGCTGATTTAGACACCACCATCATCAAAACAACGTATATATGTAAGGAAGTATTAATTTAACATGTCATGTTTCCTTTTCTAATAACTAGTTACACTTACTATATACTAAAAAAAAAAAAAGTTAGTACGTTATCATTTGAGTGAGCTGATAATATAAAAACTACACTTTCAATGCATAGGAGTTGAACTCAATGCAAAAAACAAGGGCCTAATTTGTGACCGAAGGTAGAAAGGACTAACCCAGATGGTGCAAAGAAAGTAGCATAAGGTACAAACATGCCACCAGTGGGGAGAGCAAGAGCACCCAATAAAAGAAAATTCATGAGCTTCCTCTTTTCCATATCAGGCACATTATCTGCAGGAATGCTAGTAGCCATGCATTTCACTTTCATCCTCTTGTCCTTTCTGTTATACCCCGCATTTTCAGAGCATGAGTATGACATGTACCTCACCGGAGTAATGGAGCGTCGGAGACGTCCCATGATGTTTTGAAAGGCACAAGCCATGGAAAGTACGTAACAACGAAGAAAAAGGGTGAATTACGATTCTCGTAAGTCGTAGTCGGGAAAGAGTATTTTGAAACACGAGAACATGGCCATCATTAGTATAATAAGTGATAAATATCATGTGTGGAGAGTTTCGAAATATTTAGAGATCGAATAAATTGAAGAGAAATAAGTTCGACGAAAATTTGAGAAATGCTGAGCGGATTTTTAGTCAACCTTGGAGGCACATATCTCCTGGTATATATGGAGTTTTAAGGCGTTTCAAAAGCCTAAAATGTAGCTCGTCGAGTCTAGTTTGTAATGCAACAAAACCGTTCATCGATAGGACATCGGAGTAGAGAGTTATAGACGTTACAAACTGAATCGCTGCGCAGAAACAGCATTGCTACATTGCTACGATTGTAGCTACGTACCCGTAACATCGTCGGCCCACCCACTATAAAAGAGCTAAAACCCCCATTTTCAACACAAAAAAAATGTTACAATGTTCCAGAAAATTCATCCATTAAAAAGGCTCCTTCATCACACAAAAATGAGAATTTTGAGCAAAATTCAAGCTACGGAATACCAATCGATGTCAAGACATGGCAATGCGTAGACGCGATTATAATTTCGTATGGTGTTGGAGTTGGATTGGGAGCAAGTAAAGGATGAATATTTTGCTACTTTCATAAAAATAAGGTATGAATCATTAAATCTCTCTCTTTATCAAGTTTGATTAAGGAATAATTGCAAGAATTAAGTTATAATCGTTGTGTTGATGTAGTTGATTTATGGATTGAGTGTTGAAGAGAAATTTGGATGGAAATACATATATTTACCTTGTAGGATGTTGGGTATGTTATTATTGATGTTGTTAGTGTTAATTGCAACTTCTTTACGGAAATAAAGTTATTAAATCGTCGTATTGCAAGTGGGTTAGTTGAGAAATTTAGGAAACATCGTGTGGGATGTTTTAGGAAGTATATTGATATGGAAATGATTGTATTGATGTTGGTATTGTCATTGTTGTGTTGGTTGTTGAATTGGAATCTCGGGCTAGGCATATAAACGGGAAATCTTTGCCCGAATTTCGACGAAATTAAAAAGGGCTTTCATTAAGTGTTTAAGACGAGCATATGACGGCCGATTCTAACAATAGAATGAATGGTTACATATGTAGATTACGAGGCTACGAATAATTCTTAAGAGAGTTGCAAGACAGGAAGTAAGTTGGAAGTCGAGAATTATCTTCCAGGTATGTTAAGGCTCGTCCCTTCTTTCAAAGGCATGATCTCTAGGCTATGATTTCATAAATGTTTCCATATTTTCCTTGTTATCAAAAGTTAAGAAGGCTAAGTTTCTGAGGCATGTTTTCCTTCCTGATAACCCATAAATGTTTTCTAAAATATTCGTATCTTCCAAACCAAAGGTTATGACTATGTGAGCCCTTATGATGGCAACGATGGGAATGTTTTTCAATAACAATGATGATGTTAAAGATGAGAATGTTATTATGATGAAAATGATGAGAATGATTTCATGTTTAAAGGTTTCAAGTTTATGTTTTCGATGACGATATGAGAACGGTGAACTATTTCTTGATGTCTCAATTTTGTTCATGAATGATGACTATTTCTGTTAAGATTCCAAAAGTACATGACTTGATGCCCTATGAGATTTATGTTCTTATTCTATATTTTCTCGTAGTTCTATTCTTCATTGATAGTCTCACCTTAAAATAATTGTTCCTTCAAGGTGAGACAAAGCGACGATGAGTATTCCATAATATATTCGGAGGCTACCGACCTTACGTCACTCCGATCTGGTTGTAGCTTTTGATTGGGCTCTCGTAAGTACGCTTTATATATATATATGTATGTATTTTCTCACACTTGCGCCGCGCTATAGTCGGCCGGGCGGTACGTAGATGTGCACACCGCTGCGGTGGGCATGTTATGATATTGCCGGACGCGGGAGGCACGGACGCGTGCTAATGATGATAACCCAGAGCCTTAATGGCCGGGCATGATACTACTTATATATCACACCGAGCCTTCATGGCTAGGGCATGTTACTCACACCGATCCTTTATGGCCGGGCATGTTACTATGTATATGTATGAAATGTTTTTTAAAAAGGCTAAGCATGCATGACATCCGCCTTTTGAAGGCATCGGATGTTGAGTTATCTCTCTTACCTCATTGTTTCTTTTCATATCTATATTATGTTATTATTCATGCCTTACATACTCGGTCACATTATTAAATGTGACGTCCCTATTGTGGACAACTGGCGTTTTCATGCCACGTGTATCTACGAGTAGAGGATATGGCTAGAAGATGTTCATTTGGATTGGCGAGCTCTCCATTTCTTTCCGGTGTTGCCGAGTCGTAGTATAAGTCATGGTATAATGATTTATGTTAGAGACTTTGTGACAGTCATGCATATAGTATGCCGATCTTTTATGGCGGCCTCCGTAAGCCGAAGGATTATCATGCATTACTTTACCGATTTCATATGATCACCGAGATCTTACTTGATTTGATAAGCGGAAAGAATGTTTTTTAAAACTTTCATCATGCATTTCATTCCATGACTTAAGGGCCTGATGAGACTATGAGTATAACGAGAGCCAGTGGGTTCGCTCGACTCTAATTAAGGGTCGGGTGCCCATCATGCCCCATCGGGACTGGGGTGTGACACTTTCCCAATCCAAGGCCATTAACCTTCAGGGGCTTCACAAGCATTCAACCCGCTCTTGCTTGAGCATAGCTGAAAATTAAAAGGAAAATAAGAAAAAATATTACAGTAGCAAAACCAGGATTTTCACTAAAGGAATTCAAAATATACAAAAGTAAATATACGAAGAAGCGAGTATAAACAGTGTAATTTTGCAAGTTCAATTAAAGCAGATTGTTGTGATTACAGTGAGAGAGCTAGGATTTTCACTAAAGAGATTCAAGATATATAGAGAAGTAAACGTATGAAAAAACTAAAGGATTCAACATCTACTATATATACTACACGGTGTAAGTTTGCAAGTTCAATTAAAGCAGATTGTTGTGTTTTCACGAAGGGATTCAATATATAAAAGAAGTAAACATACAAAATGGTCTAGGGTATTCAACATCTACTATATATACATAAAAAATATTTTTGACATATTTGACATCTACTATTTTTGACATAAAACATGCGAATTGTTCGTTATTCAGGATTTAGTTTATTGTTCGTTATTCAGGATTTAGTTAGTTATTCGTTATTCAGGATTTAGTTTGTCCTTCGAATTCTTGACCTTTCATTGAACTATTTCAATTCTTTAATTCCTAGCTGGTTGTTCAATACAAGCCATAGTCTTGTTTATCTTAATCTCACAAGAAGTCAGCTGCGTGGTTTACTTCCAAATGCCTTTGGCAATATGCGTTCACTTAGAATTCTTGATCTTTCTGGGAACTCTCTCTTAGGCAACCTTCCACATTCCTTTGAGAAAATGAGTTCAGTTGCCTTTCTTGATCTCTCAAGAAACTGGTTTACGGGCAATTTACCACCAACCCTACCATCAAAGCTGAAATACTTGAATTTTTCTGATAATTGTATGGAGGGTCCTTTAGCGAGAAGCATCACACAACTTAGGCAATTAATTGTCCTCAAAGTTGCTGGGAACTCTTTCAATGACTCGATTACAGAACATTTCTTAAATTTCAGTGACTTGAGAGTGTTAGACTTGTCATCCAACTCATTTATCCTCAATGTAAGCGCAACTTGGATGCCTCGTTTTTTCAACTTGACTTTCTAAAGCCTGCAATCTTGCCGACTTGGTACACTGTTTCCCCAGTGGATTCAGACACAAAAAGAAGTTGTCATTTATTGATATCTCTAACGCTATGATCTCAGGTGAAGTGCCTGATTGGTTCTGGAATCTTTCTGCGAAGGCTTATCACATGACTCCTTTCGCAAAACAATTTCAGAAGGGAAGTGCCTGAATTCACAGAAAGAGTTCATCTTACTAAATTGGACCTAGTGAAAATAATTTTCATGGTCCTTTGCCTCATTTTTCACCCAAGATGATGACCTTGATTTTGGAAAAGAATCTCTTTAATGGTACAATTGCCCTGTATGTGAATCACTTGTCATGAATAATTCTCTCGGTCTTCTAGACCTATCTTCAAATTCACTATCAGGACAACTTTCAGACTGTTGGAGATCTGGGAAGAATCTGGAAGGATTGAATTTAGCCCATAATAACCTATCCGGGGAGATACCTCATTCAATTGGAGATCTTGCTGAACTCTTCTATCTGAAATTGCAGGACAACATTTTCTCCAAAAATCTACCTTCATCATTGAAGAAGATAACTGGACTAAAAATTCTTGATGTTTCTGAAAATAGTTTATCGAAATATACCTCTTTGGTTAG